>NW_028261382.1:126528660-126684813 GCF_051295495.1 Thamnophis sirtalis | reverse complement strand
TGGATTTTAGCCAAGGTCAGCATAGACTAGATGATAACATCTTTCAGAAATGTTAACAATAAGGAAGTAAAGTGGTTGCAAGTAGCTCAAGAGGTTCAAAACTACCTTTCACACACATCTTCCTCGATTTCCATTTGTACACATTTGATTATTCATGTTGCCCCTTAACAAAGACTTCAAAGACTCAAGGAAAGGGTGTTAGGGTATTCTAGAAGATTATGGTAGCTTGTGGTGTGGACCAAAACTTTTCATTCAGAAGATAAAGAAGCTGTCCCTTATTTCCAGCAGAAGGTATATATAACCATAACTGAAGTCCATTTCTCATTCACTAACTATTTCTTTAGCCCCTTGTTGATACCAGAAGCAGCTAAATAGAATAAGCAAAATTGAGAGTCCACAGGCCATGTCTACAAGTGTTTCCTGCAAGAAACTGGTATGGATAGTCTTCGCCTTAGGACCACAACTGAACCCAAAGCAAGACAGTTGTAAAGTGAGTTTGTCCTGTTTTACAATCTTTTTGCCAGAGTTGTTAAGTGAATCACGATAGTTGTTAAGTTAGTAACATGGTTGTTAAGTCAATCTGACTTTCTGACTTTCCTTGTCAGAAGTTACATAAAGTGATCACATGACCCTGCACTGCAACCATCATAAATACATGCCAGTTGCCAAGCGTCCAAACTTTGATCACATGGTCACGAAGATGCTGCAATGATCATGATTGTGAAAAACGGTCATAAGTCACTTTTTTCAGTGTGACTTCAAATGGTCACTAAACAAATGGTTGTAAATTGAGGATTGCATTGGGAAAGAGCTGTCCTCATTTACAGAAAGTAAGGTTCTGCATTTAGTAAAGAAAAACGAAATGCACAGGTACAGTATATGTGGTACCTTGCTCAATAGTAATAACAGTGAGAGGGATCTTGGAGTCCTAGTGGACAACCATTTAAATAGGAGCCAGCAGTGTGCAGCAGCTGCCAAAAAAGCCAACACAGTTGTAGGCTGAATAAACAGAGGGATAGAATCAAGATCAAGTGAAGTGTTAATTACCACTTTATAATGCCTTGGGAAGGCCACATTTGGAATACTGCATTCAGTTTTGGTCGCCACGATGTAGAAAAGATGTGGAGACTCTAGAAAGTGTGCAGAGAAGAGCAATGAAGATGATTAGGGGATTGGAGACTAAAACATATGAAGAACGGTTGCAGGAAATGGGTATGTCTAGTTTAATTAAAAGAAGGACTAGGGGAGAGATGATAGCAGTGTTCCAATATCTCAGGGGTTGCCACAAAGAAGAGAGAGTCAAACTAGTCTCCAAAACACCTGAGGGTAGAACAAGAAGCAATGGGTGAAAACTAATCAAGGAGAGAAGCAACTTGGAACTGAAGAGAAATTTCCTGACATTTAGAACAATTAATCAGTGGAACAGCTTCCCTCCAGAAGTTGTGAATGCTCCAACACTGGAAGTTTTTAAGAAGATGTTGGTTAGCCATCTTCTTCTGAAGTGGTGTAGTGTTTTCTGCCTAGGCAGGAGGTTGGACTAGAAGACCTCCAAGGTCCCTTCCAACTCTGTTATTCCATTCTATTCTATTCTAATTTATTTTGTAGAATTATGCATATACATACAGAAGAATGCAGACAGTTCCTAGCAGGAAAATTTCAACACTGGACTTGTCTCACCATCCTAGGTTCAAGGAAACATTTTTACTTACTGGTAATCATTTATCCCTTAGCTTGCAGTGTTGTCTTAATCCCTTGTTATTGCTGTTCCAGTGTCTGTAAAATTGATCTCTATTATTTTCAGTACTTTGTCGTTGGCAAAACAATAAGGGCATTTGACCATTATAATAATATTGAGGTACACATTTCAGGTAGCTGCTGCTAAGGCACTCAGGTGAATTTAAAAAAGCAATAGTAATATTCCACAGTTCCCAGAAAGATACTCTCTGGGATATCTTAATATGCTGATAAAATAGAAACTATACTTGAACGGCAAATGGGAAAAGGACAAACTTATATTGTTAAGGAAAGAGGCAGATGCTGTGTGTTTACTACAGTGACAATGGTTGCGATAATG
Source organism: Thamnophis sirtalis (assembly GCF_051295495.1). NCBI lineage: Eukaryota > Metazoa > Chordata > Lepidosauria > Squamata > Natricidae > Thamnophis > Thamnophis sirtalis. The sequence continues at coordinate 126,682,739 of NW_028261382.1, read as the reverse complement.
GACATGGTGCTTTGCAGAACAAAAAAAAGTAAGAATCTGAATTTACACAATTACACAAAACCTAAGATTTGCTATCTAGAAATCAACAGAACGGGAAAGAAAAGGACTAAACGAAGGAAAATATTTATTACACTAACCATACATACTTTGGTTCAGTTGCAGTAGGATATGGGGATTACAACTGAGCTTTTTAATCCATGTTGTTTTTTGCGCATGATTTACACATTGAAGGGACAACAGCAGCAACCACAATATAACTATATGATGGTTTGTTTTACTTCAATTCTTTTCTTTTTTTCTTGCCTGGCAAACTTCAGATGCAAGCCGTTTTCCTTGTAAGATGTTTTCCAAGAATAACAGCTTCAGATGTTTAGTTTGGCTGAAATGAGTTTAGTAATATTGGCCACCTGTAAGAAAGAAGATAAATCATCTAAGTAAAGTCTTTAGATGTAAGCTTTGGAAGCAAAACAAGTGAACATGAGATAAAATAGGTATGTAGATTCCATGGATTATTTTGCTAAACTATGACTAAAATTCCATATATTACCACAAATAAGTGAAGGCATTCTTGTGAACGATCCTTATATGACATTCTATTGAAACTAGTGATACATGCATAAAAATATAACCCCTAATATCTATTTTATTTATTTGGTTTTGTTGTTGTTATTGTTGTTGTAGTAGTAGTACTTGTGCTTGTGGTTGTTTCTGTTAGTATTATTAAGGTGGAAATTCAAAAGATGAAATTTTATGAAGTATTTTTTTGAAAAAACCAGGCAGGAAAAAGTTGGATCTATAAGAAAAAGCATTTAACTATCTTTCTTCAACTGCTAACTGACACTTAAATATTTTTATACAGTGCTTCCAACTTCTACAATTATTGCTTATTTCTATATCAATCATTTCAATTATTTTTAAACAATTTCTTTTCTTCTTCAAAAGCCATATTTTTAAGTGTTTTAACTTTGCTTTCTATGTGATATATTGTATAAGAGGGAGCCACTCTTGCTTGAATTTGGTTTGTCTGCTTTTACAAGAATATGCAGTCAATTTTTCCATGTTGGCCTTCCAAATCTTGTATTGTCAGCAAGACTGCTCTTTTCCAATGTACCAGATTGATTTTGCCACTGTCAACATATATCTTAATAAGTCATGATTGTTTGTAGTCTCTGGGGTTATATCCTATAAAAATATTTGTGGTTTCAGTTCAAATTATATTTTCTGAATGTTTTGATATATTTCTTCCCAGTACTTTTGACTTTTTGATGGCTACCAAATATAGTAAAATATTTATTGCTGTATTAATAAATGTTCATTATAATTATGTTTATTTCTTTTGATAAGTGCAAAGCCAAGAAAATAAATAAATTAATTAAATATCTCTAAAGGACAGCTTCCTGAAATAAAGAACTGTCGTTTATAATAAATCACATATGATCACTGTATATAAAGATAGTCCTCAACTTACAATCACAGTTGAGCCCCAAATTTATGTTGTTAAGTGAGAAATTTGTTAAGTGAGTTTTGTCCCATTTTATGGCCTTTCTTGCCACATTTGTTAAGTGAATCAATTCAGATGTTAGATTAGCAACACCGTTGTTAAGTGAATCTGGCTTTCCCATTGATTTTGAAAAAATGATCACATGACCTTGTGAATCAGTTGTCAAGCATCCAAATATAAATCATGTGATCATAGGGTGTTGCAATAGTCATAAGTGTGAAAAATTGACATATGCCACTTTGTAACTTTGAACAGTCACTAAATGAACTGTTGCAACTGTACTCCCAAAATGGGGAAATTCCATTCTGGTTGTGGCTGTTGAATTGATGGCAGACTTCATTTCTCCCTTTGCTTTCTGCTTTCCACCAATCCTTTTTTTTGGTTATCACAAAGATGTAGCCTCACTGCATTTCTTCTCATTGTTTATTTTATGGTTCTATTGTTTTATTTCTGTTGTGCTTAGACTCCTTTCATTTTATCCTTTTTTATTGTAAGTTACCTAGAGTAGCCCCACGGCAAGACAGGTAAATAAATAAATGTAACAAATAAAATAAATAAATACAGTGTATATTTATCCTGCTAGTCATAGAATAGAATAGAATAGAATAGAATAGAATAGAATAGAATAGAATAGAATAGAATAGAATAGAATAGAATAGAATAGAATAGGAGAGTTGGAAGGAATCTTGGAGATCTTCTGGGTCCAACCCCTGCCTAGACAGGAAGCCCTATACCACTTCAGAAGAAGGTGGTTATCCAACATCTTCTTAAAAACTTCCAGTGTTGGAGCATTCACAACTTCTGGAGGCAAGCTGTTCCACTGATTAATTGTTCTAAATGTTTCTCCTCAGTTCCACGTTGCTTCTCTCCTTGATTAGTTTCAACCCATTGCTTCTTGTTCTACCCTCAGGTGCCTTGGAGAATAGTTTGACTCCCTCTTCTTTGTGGCAACCCCTGAGATATTGAAACACTTCTATCATGTCTCCCTTAGTCCTTCTTTTCACTAAACTAGACATACTCAGTTCCAGCAACCGTTCTTCATATGTTTTTGCCTCCAGTCCCCTAATCATCTTTATTGTTCTTCTCTGCACTCTTTCTAGAGTCTCCACATCTTTTTTTACATCGTGGCAACCAAAACTGAATGCAGTATTCCAAATGTGGCCTTACCAAGGCATTATAAAGTGGTATTAACACTTTACGTGATCTTGATTCTATCCCTCTGTTTATGCAGCCTAGAACTGTGTTGGCTTTTTTGGCAGCTGCTGCACACTGCTGGCTCATATTTAAATTGTTGTCCACTAGGATTCCAAGATCCCTTTCACACTTACTACTATTGAGCAAGGTACCACATATACTGTACCTGTGCATTGTGACCTGCAGTCTTTTCTAGTTGGGATATGGTTTAGCAATGTGCATTATTTTGTAGTAAAGCTCATTCATTCAAGTTCAAAGGTTATCCTTTCAGCTCAGTGAGGTTATCTGCACAAACATGTTATAAATATGATTGCAATGTAAACATGAATTAATTATTGATCTCCAAATTATATTTGGTCATATAGATTTATCTATTGAGGAGCAAATAACATTGCTTTTGCATTTCAGTGATGCTTTCCAAAATAATACTTATTGTGGACATGGTCCACTCAAATTCCGACAGTACCCTACATCACTTTTTCAGCAAAGGAGAACTGAGCAATTTCTAAATTCTCTCATTTATTTAGAGAAGCCCTTGTCTTGTCATTGGAATGAAATTTATCACTTACCATAATAAGGTTATAATGTGATCTACCACTTCTCTAAATGGGATGCAGTGGCTCAATGGTTAAGACACTGAGCTTTTCGATCAGAAAGGTTGGCAGTTTGACTGTTCAAATCCTAGTGCTGTGTAATGGAGTGAACTCCCGTTATTTGTGCCAGCTTCTGCCAACCTAGCAGTTCAAAAGCATGTAAAAATGCAAGTAGAAAACTAGAAACTACCTTTGGTGGGAAGGTAACAGCATTCCATGCACCTTTGGCATTTAGTCATGCCAGCCACATGACCATGGAGTCGTCTTTGGACAGTGCTGGCTGTTCAGCTTTGAAACAGAGATGAGCACTGCCCCCTACAGTCGGGAATGACTAGCACATATGTGCAAGGGGAACCTTTACCATTTTTCTAGTAAGAATAAAAACAATCAGATTGTAATGTACTTACTGTATTTTACAAGATATGTTTTGATGGGTTAGAGAACCATCTGCTCTGCAGATGTTTTAGTGTACTTCCTTATTATTAATTAATACCTGAAGTGTGTAAGTTTGTCTTCATAGCAAGCTGTCTATAAATTTAAATCTATAAAATAAATGCTTTTGTATTGTTCATGTAGATATCTATCACAAAGTTTTCTTTCTCTTGTACGCCATTCTATTATTTTTTTTTTTGCAATTTGACACGGATTGCCAAACAAAGGACCATATGAAATCAAACCTGTATACTCTTTTTCCTTTTCTGCTTCCTGAAAAGGTGTCTGATAAAAGTGAAACTCCTTTATGACTATGGCTGAGAATGTACAGCATAAAAATACTTAAGAAATGTCCCTGAATTCTATTTGATGAATCTTGTCTGCATGGTGAAAACACACATATTTTGTTCATTACTTTCAGTGCAAAACACTACATCTCTGGATCACTCTAATAAAGCAGAAAACCCTATCATTTGATGGAAAAAGAAGAGAAAAGTAAAGGGAATAAAAAAAGTTAAGAAATACTGTTTTGTGAGATGTCATATGTTTTCTGAACTTTTTGTAATGGAAACAAGTCTCCAAAGAGCCCTTTTCCTCACTCCTCCAACAAAGGCATGTCCCAGTTTATTAAAAAATCATGCACAACAGTGCTGCCTGCCAGATTTTATAGTCCTGAAGAAAATTTGGTCCAGAGCATTAAAAAAAAACCCTGGAATAATGCCTGAAATTTCCCTGTCACAGATGTTTCAACAGAAGGTGGCTTGCATGCTATTCGTTAATACACCACCATACGGGACTCAGTATGACCACTGCAATAACCAGTAAGTAACACACACAGTAGGCTCTTCCCTGAGCCAAATTTTCCGTCTGTTGTGTAAAGCTTGCATCCTGCGGATTGAGACATACCTTGATGAAACTCTATTGTCATTGAATGATAATATTTGTGGATCACTCTGATAGAAAACATCCCATCAAGAATGTGGGAGGTCTGTTTAGAGATTCTGTGCAACTCCTTGACATTTCAGTAATTGGAAGGAAGGTGAATGCTAACATTCAGGCCTTTTCTTTGCCTGTTTCAAGATGCCAATTGTGGATAAGCCTTAAGGATATAAGAGCACTTTTGCTTTGAATAATGCTATCAAGTTTTCATTGAAACTATGAAGCAATTAAATGGCTAATTTATATACAGATATCTTAAAAGAAAAACTGAATGGGACAGATCGTTTTTCAAAAGAAACTGGACTTTCTTGTTTTTCTTTGAAGATATTTTGCTTCTCATCCAAGAAGCTTCTTCAGCTCTGAGCATCCAGTCAGAGGGTCACAAGCAGAGGTGATATTCAGCAGGTTCTGGTGAGTTCTGGATAACCAGTAGTGGAAATTTTGAGTAGTTTGGAGAACAAGTAAATACCACCTCTGACTGGTCCTGCCCACATCTATTCTCAGTCTCCCGAGTCCCAGCTGTTCGGGAGGGAATGAGGATTTTGCAGTAACCTTCCCCTGGAGTGGGGTAGGAAAGGAGATTTTACAGTATCCTTCCCCTGCCACACTCACCAAGCTACGCCACGCCCACTAAGCCACACCACACCCACCATCCCATGCCACTCCCACCAAGCCACGCCCACAGAACCGGTAGTAAAAAAAATGAATCCCACCACTGGTCACAAGGGACACTCAAGTTTTAGAATGTACCTATCAGTCAAAGAATTGCCTGCCTTGCCTCCTCACCATTCTGTAAAAAGACAAATCTCCTCTTTTCTTTGAAGGATGTCTTATTTCATTATTTAGAAAGTTTTACCCTACTTTTCTATTTAAAGGGCACTCTAATTGGAACCAGAACTTCACACAGCTTTGAGAATTGGGCTGGAAAGTACTGACCCATTAGTCTACCATTTAGTGACCCATCTCATCCAGAGAGCAGGCTTTGCCAACAACCCCATTGCAATAGAAATGATAAAACTTATTTAAAAGTAAAATAAAATCAATAAAATGACCACCCGTAATTTATAGATCAAGCCAGCTTCCAGAAAGTCACACATTCTGTCTGTCAAAAAGAAAAAATGTCCAATGTTGCTCTGTGAATATTAATTTGGACCACCACTCTCTGGACTATGAAGCCCTGGACTTTGACCTTGGAATCCAGCTGTTCTTGTCCCATTATCTCTGGGTAATTTGTAATAGCTTCGCAAGGATTTCTAATGTCTCCTTGTTGCCCATACCAGCAACAAAACAATTCCCTCTTCTCTCCTTCCTAAATTATCTTGATGAAGTAAAGAAAACTTTGAATAATTGAAAGAAGATTTTGGTGTGCAAATAAACTGTGAACGCTATTTAGTTAAATAAATGTATAGCCCTAAAATCTATTGAAAACTTTGGCTTTAGGTTGCCAGATCTTCATGTAACAAATAAAACAGATCTTATAACTCTCAACTACGTATTTAGCCCCAATTTAATATCCCTGGTTTAAATGGAATAAAGCCTGGGATTCCTAGGGACTTTAGGGATTTAAAAAAACCCATTCTTAATGCTTCCTTTTATTCTGAAGGAATAGTGGTTAGTGGTCTAGTGGTTAAGGCATTAACTAGAAACTGGTGGACTGTGGGTTCTAGTCTCGCCTTAAACATGAAAGTCAAGTAGGTGACCTTGGGCCAATGACTCTCTCTCAGCCCAAATGACCTACCTCACAGGATTCTGGTTGTGAGGACAATTGAAAGAGGAAGGAGTATTAAATATATTCACTGTCCTGACATGCTTATAAAAATAATAAAGGCAGGGCATAAACAATAAATACATAAAGCAGTTGCATAAAACCTATGATACAATTTCCTCCTCTGCTACAACCTGACCTTTTCCTTGGCTGAACTTAAATAAAGCTAATAAGTGGAGCTAGTTGGAGATTATCAAGAAGAATTAGTGCATTTGGATACATCGGGAAGTTCCAAAAGGGGAGGAAATGGTGGGAATAGCAATCCATTTCCATGTGTTTGCCAAGAAAACAACACAGGTCTGTGTGACCCAGATTAGCTTGATAAAGAACAAAGATGTCTGCAAAGTATGGTTTAAAAAAATCAAAATGGCAGCCATGAAAGCCATATAAGTTCAGCCCTCTTTTTTTATTGTGTGGCTTGACTTTATTACCCATACCTTGCAAATGCCTCTTATTCTGCCTATTTACAAAAAACAGCATTTCCAAGGAACAAGCAGCCTTCTAGTTTGGGAAGACAAGAAAAAAGTATATCTTTGCAGAAAGGCAACTGTAATGTGGGCTTTTCTGATCAGATTTTGGTACCAGGTTGGGTACCTCAGTTTTCTTAAAACCCTAACAAGTTCCTGTTACTATTTATTATTTCTCAAGCATTCTTAGGGAATGCAAGTTGGTTTCTCTTTAATGCCTATATCCTTTCCTTTTAGTCCTTCCTCCTCAACTTTTCCCTTTTCAGGAAATTGGATAATGTGTTTCTATTATGTCCTTGCTTCCCCCCAAGCAACAATTGGAGGTACAGGGAAACAATTTCCTCTTTGATTAGGAGAAATATGTTTCCACATTTGTAGCTTTCTCAGTAATCAATGTGGGTTTCAAGTTATTGGCTTGTATGTTGTGTTTTAGTCACCACTTGTTCTGTTCCATTTTGTTCAATGGTTGTGAACTGGATGGGTGCTGAATTCCATCACATGAAGTGTAATGATGCACATAAAACCTGGAAGTCACAATTGATGCAAACTTAAGTTCCTCCCTCCAACTGGATGCAGTTTTCAGAAATGACGGCTGGATGAGAAAGGAGAGGTGACCTGGTTAGTTTGATGAAGCAGGCAGGGTATCAGGGTAGGCTAACCTATCAGCAGTATCTTGCTTGGTCAAGGAGGCGCCTGTTATAAAAATACACAGTGAAATGCAGCTGGAGGACTGCTCTTTCTCAAGGGCTAACGTAATGCATTCCTTCTGTTTAAGCACATTTTCCAGCCTTTCACATTCTTTGTGAACAAGAGTTATAAAACAAGCCTCATGCAGGCCAATTATTTTTACTTTGAAGGCCATTATTCAATATTGACTAGGAAAATGAAGACAGCTAAGCAAAATTCCGTAAGTTACTAGGGTGAATTAAAATAAAACCAGATGGGGATGGACAGAGATACAAAGCATTTTTTTAACACACACATACAAACATGTGATTAATGTCTTGTACAAATTATAGCACTCTTATTTTCTTAGACTAAATCGAGCTGGGTCACAACATACAAGTGACCTGATAAATGTTACAAAAGAACTTGCCTTGTGCTCATACATTAATTGCTGGAGACTCACATAGCAATTTGTCCCCATACTGTAGATCTAGTTAATTTATCTGTATGCCAATAGATAACTTGCTGAAATATGTGGAATAAATATTAACATCTTCAGGACTGCCCAATTTGCATATCTGGAGTAACCAATGATTCAACGAAACCTAATCAACTGAAACTCATGGTTAATATGACAGGGGAATATTTTTTTTCTGAGCTAGAGCTCAAATTTTCCCCAAAGGGATGCTTGACTGGAATCCACAATTGCCTCACCTTGATGCCAAATGAAAACCTTTCCATTATCCCAGACTTTTGAACTGACTTGTAATCATACTGATTATCCGTTTTAGAAAGGGTTCTGGCCCCATTGGAAAAAAACATGCTGTAGAATAAATTGTTGGTTTCATTTTTCAGATATCATCTCTCATTTGAAAATGCAGAACTTCATCATATCAACCTCATAAACAGGGAGTATGCATATTCAAACATAACTATGCATTTTAGTGATATTAGGCTCTCCAAGTAAAACAAAATACAGTAAATTCACTTATACAATACTTGTAAATTGGCAGTGTGATGCTGATGGACACTTATGGCATCTGCTAGACTTCTTGACCCCATCTGAATTCTAGTAGGCTATTTTAAGAAAAAAATAAAATAAAATGAGTTGCAAACTATTGTGCTACAATGCAAAGTTTTAATCATATAAATATCACATCTTCATTTTCAAAACATCTCTGGGGGATCTACTTAAGCTGCCTGGGGGGGACAATTGTGACTAAAAGTGCATTTCTTTTAGTACCAGGTCTAGAACAAAGACAAAGATACAGGGACAGTAGCAGTGGTGGGTTTCAGACAGTACGCCCCAGTACAGGCGTACCGGAGTCTGCCCGGAAACCGGATACTGTTCTGGCATGGTGCTCCGGAGGGCCCACCTGCCTGCCCGAGTTCCTTACTGGTCTTTTAAGTCTTTGGCACTTCCATGCACGGTGCGTACAGTGCCTGCATGATGCTCAGCTGAGCAGCTGGAGCGTTACAGAGGTTCATGTAGGCACTAAGATGCATGCGTGCACTGCATACATTCATGTGGATGCCACCAGGCGTGTTCCAACTGTACCAGTTGGAACGGGATCCGGAACCCATCACTGAACAGTAAGTAGTATCCTGAGAAGATGGTTTTGGTAAATAATTTTGTGATTAACTGTTCCAAAAAATGATAGGATTTGGTAACCTACTCTTCCAGAGCAGGCATTTTATGGAGTTAACCAGAACATTTTCTCAAAACCATAGCTTTAGAAATTACAAATTTATTCTGTTCTTCACCCCGGTCAAGAACTTTATTCTGAACAGACTGAAAGAAAGCATCTGTGGCATGCAATTGTTATGAAATACCTTGCATTCCTGCATATTGGCTTAGTTTGTTAAACAAACTGGAAACCACACAGTTCTTTATTGGACTTCGACTTTCATATTAATTTAGCAATGAAAAAAAGTTACAATAAATCTTTCTGAAATCCCAGTTGAAAAAAATGTAGAACAATGCAGAGCAAGTTATTTTTCTCTTATCTTCAGACTGTCACAGTGATTTAGTCTTAGAAAACATCTGGCTTTAGTTCATGATTTTTGAAACCTCTAAAAATTTTGAAATCCAAAAGAAAAGAAGAACTAGCGGAGCAACCAAATCATGAACCAGGTTTAGCCTCCTCAAGTTCTTCCTCAAAAACAGCACGGGCATTCTGAGAATGCTTCAGGGCATGTTATTTAATGGAAAGATCACTTGAAATAATTCTTAAGAATATGAACGCATTAAAGAAAATCCTGGCTATTTCCGTGGACTTGAAAATGGCACTTATCTTTATCTCAGTCTAGATTGCCCTCTAGTAAATCAGATATAGCTTCTGATTCCCCAGAACATAGCTCAACAGTGCAAGTGTTCAAACAAAATGAATGCAGGTCCTCATTTAAGTATGAAAGTGGCCAGTTAGGGAAAAGTCTATCTCTATTTCCAGCTGCATTGGCAACAAGTCAGAATAAACTATATTTCAGGAAGTGGGGGAGTTCAAATGAGCAGCTGATATCTTGCTGTGTTTTACATTCTTGTAGATTAAGCTTTTCCTTCCTAACCGCATCACGTGGAAATGTATGCCTTGTCTGCCAACAGTTCTGTGCACCTGCAGATTGTTATCATGTGGGTGACAAATGAACACCTGGGCTAAAAAGCTGAGGGAGTAGCCAGAGTTCAGACAGGTGTTACCATCTGTGGAATGAGTGTCATCTAACTGCAGCCAGTGAAACCTGAAACCGTTGGAAAATACTGTAGAGCGTTAGCCACACAGTTTTAATGCGAGGATTATTTCGTGACCTTTAAGATATATGATTTCACTTCCACATCCAAAAACCTCCTGTCGGTTTCGAAGAAATTAAAAATAGGACTGTTTGAAGCTTAGTTTGATCAAACTTACAGTAAAAGCTATTGAAACAAATTGTACAAGTTAATGATTAACAAGATCCCACTGATGTTAATAGGAGCACATTGAGCATACCAGGGTGGGCATGGTGCATCTTGTTTCAAGCTTTGCCATTAGAAACTCAGATGATTATGGCCAGAAATACATCTTTTCTCTTATGCCAGGTGTGCCAGTGACATCACCTTTTGAAAAACACCTAAATGTTAAAAATCTAGAATAAATGCTCTAATCTATAATCAGGAGTTAAGAATACAGATCACAATGTAAATAGTTGGAAAGAGTGATTTTGGCTTTAGCAGTTTGTTACATGGTCAAAGAGAAGGAAAGTGAGCATAAGTCTTAATCAAGTTTCAATTTATCAGAAATTTTTATCCCATATCTCCATACTATGGAGCCTGAATCCATAGTTAGAAGATAATCCAGTTGGCTCAAGAACACTTGATTTGATTTATGATCAAATCCTAGTTTTGAACTTGATATTTGAAGTGAATGAAGGTAAAAAAATATTCTCTCACTGACTGCCATTTTAATTATTAATGGTTTGATGTTCTTCCAATTCCTTATTGAGACTCTTCACATAAAACTGCTACCCTCTCCCCCCCTTGCAATGTGGTTTATTTAGTTGTCATGTTGCAGCATGACAAAATGTTCTACCCATTTCCTCATCCTCTACTACACTTCCTTTCTTGCCTGGATTTCTCTTTATTCTGCAATATGCCATTCAGAGCGATAGTAAAATAAATAACTTGATGCATAAGCCCACCTTGTGAGTTTCTGGCTGAGATGAAATCGGAATTAAGAACATCCTAGTTCACAAATCATATTGTCTATCACCACTGTGCTCATAAATGATAAAACAAGACCACGTTGTGCTTCAGCCATGATGGAATGCTCACACACATTTACCAGAGCACAGGGGCAGGATACAGCTCCATATTGTAATATATAAATTCCAGCTGTTTGCTATTGGAAAATTAGCAGCTCACTAGCTGAAATGAAATATGTACTTCATTACAGAACAGAGAACAAAAGGGAGGGATAATTTAGCTAAGCACTTTATGTCAGCTTCCATGAAGACTACTCTGAGAAGGCTTGGTTTTAAAGTACAGTGGCAATAGATTTTTATAGACAGCTTGGAGGCACTCCTATATGAAAGGTTTGAAAACCATCACACCAATCAGATAATTTGGAAATAAGGCATATTTTTAAATGCTTCCTTTGGGTATTCACTTTAGTTTAAAAAAAGAGAGTCTATTCCATGATTCTAGAGCAGACTATCCGCTACTGGACTAATATATGGATCGACCTACATTAACTATATAATTATTATTACACAGTAGGGGCTCAGCTGGAATAGAATTCTCTATTTACTATGCTATAATTTCACAGATTTTTTTTAAAGCCGTTCAGTATCTTTGATATATATTTTCAGGCTACAGAGTGATTTATTGACAGAATCTCTCTGTCAAAATTGTAAGCTAAGTTTGTAGAGCAATCATAATTGACTATTTTTTAAAAAACAGTTACAGATGCATTTGTCTGGAAGAAAAAAAATCCCCTTCCCAATATTGATGACAGAGCGTATCTTTTAGAACCATTTTAATTAGAAGAGCTCCTAACCATAGTCTGTATAAACTCTGGGTTCCCCAAAACATTAGGAAAAATGTTAGGGGGGAAAAAACTAAGAAATAGGAAAGGAAAAAGACATTTAAAAATTAGCCTTGATATTTTTAGTTTCAAATTAGTCTGGATTTGGTGAAATGAATGCAAAGCAGTTCAGATTGTGGTGGGATCTAATCATGTCCAAACTTGCTCAATATACTTGAGCAAGGTAAAGGTTTGTTCCGAGCTTGCGGGTTGATTTCCAAACGGTTTGTTACCAGGCAAGGTAACATCTTCAGTTGAGTTTAGGGAAGGTCAGTGTTTTTCTGTTATTTTAGTATTTAGTATTTTTTTTAGTATTTTATTAGGATTTATAGGCCGCCCTTTTCCCTGAGGGGACTCAGGGCGGCTTCCAATCATTAGGGAGGGGGTGCAATTCAAAATAAACAATATGTGAGCAAAATAAAGTAATAAAAACACAACTTGCATTCAACATTCAACACTCGGGTGGGGCAAATTAGAGGCTTATCCCTAGGCCTGTTGGGATAGCCAGATCTTGAGGGCTGCGCGGAAGGCCTGGACGGTGGTGAGGGTGTGTATCTCGACGGGGAGATCGTTCCACAGGGTCGGAGCTGCAACAGAAAAGGCTCTCCTCCGTGTAGTCACCAGTCGACATTGACTGGCGGATGGAATTCGGAGGAGGCCCAGTCTGTGCGATCTTATCGGTCGGAGGGAGGTAATCGGCAGAAGGCGGTCTCTCAAGTACTCAGATCCACTACCATGAAGGGCTTTAAAGATGGTCAACAGCACCCTGAAGCGCACCCGGAGATCAACAGGTAGCCAGTGCAGCTCGCGGAGGATGGGTGTTATGTGGGCGAACCGCGGTGCGCCCACTATCACTCGCACGGCCGCATTCTGAACTAACTGCAGTCGCCGGATGCACTTCAGGGGCAGCCCCATGTAGAGCACATTGCAGTATTCCAGCCTAGAGATCACAAGGGCTCGAGTGACTGTTGTGAGAGCCTCCCGATTCAGGTAGGGTCGCAACTGGCGGACCAGGCGAACCTGGGCAAATGCCCCCCTGGTCACAGCCGACAGATGATGGTCGAGAGTCAGCTGTGGATCCAGGAGGACTCCTAAGTTACGAACCCTATCTGAGGGGTATAAAATTTGACCCCCCAGCCTGATAGATGGAACATTAGCCAAATTGTTGGGAGGGAAACACAACAGCCACTCGGTCTTGTCCGGGTTGAGTATCAGTTTGTTAGCGCTCATCCAGTTCTTAACGGCCTCAAGACCCTGGTTCATCACATCCACTGCTTCATTGAGTTGGCACGGGGCGGACAGATACAATTGCGTATCGTCCGCATATTGATGGTATTTTATCCCGTGCCTCCGAATGATCTCGCCCAGTGGTTTCATGTATATGTTAAATAGTAGGGGGGATAAGACCGAACCCTGCGGCACCCCATATTTTAGGGGCCTCAGGGATGATCTCTGCCCCCCGACCAACACCGACTGCGACCTGTCCAAGAGGTAGGAGGAGAACCACTGCAAAACAGTGCCTCCCACCCCCACCTCCCGCAGTCGTCGCAGAAGGATACCATGGTCGATGGTATCAAAAGCCGCCGAGAGGTCAAGGAGAACCAGGATGGACGCATGGCCTCCATCTTTGGCCCTCCAGAGATCATTGGTCAATGCGACCAAAGCGGTTTCTGTGCTGTAACCGGGTCTGAAGCCGGACTGGAAGGGGTCAAGGTAGCTAGCTTCCTCCAAGGCCCGTTGAAGCTGGAAGGCCACCACCTTCTCAACAACCTTCCCAAGAAAGGGAAGGTTGGAGACAGGACGGTAGTTATTTAAAATGGCTGGATCCAAGGATGGTTTCTTCAGGAGGGGTCTCACCACCGCCGTTTTAAATGCGGCGGGGAAGTGCCCTTCCCGAAGGGAGGCGGTTACGACCGCCTGGATCCAGCCACGTGTCACCTCACTGCTGTTGGCAACCAGCCAGGAGGGACACGGGTCCAGAATACAGGTGGAGGCATTCACAGCTCGAATGGCCTTGTCCACATCCCCAGAGGCAACATCCTGAAACTCAACCCAGAGATGGTTTGCCAAGTGATCCTCTTGTGTCCCGGCTGGATCTGCAGCGGTGACGTCCAAGTCCGACCGAAACCAAGCAACTTTGTCCGCTAAGAATTGGGCATAATCCTCAGCTCTACCCTGCAAGGGTTCCCCCGTATCCCTCCTATTTAGGAGGGAACGGGTTATCCTAAACAGGGCGGCTGGGCGGGACTCAGTGGACGCAACCAAGGTGGCAATATGAGATCTTTTTGCTGCCCTAAGTGCCCTGATGTACTCCTTGGTGCAAGTTGTTAGGAGTGCTCGGTTCGACTCGGACTTATCGGACCTCCACAAGTGCTCTAGGCGTCTCCTCCGGCGCTTCTTCTCCCGGAGCTCCTCAGTGAACCAAGGAGGTCTCCGGGATCCGCTGACCCGGAGGGGCCGTAGTGGCGCAATCCGGTCAAGAGACTCCGTTATAAAGGCTTCAGGTGTGGATGTGTCAAGCGAAAGTCTTGAGATGGGTCAGTTGTGAGTTATCAGTGAGTCTTGTAATGGAGCTCAGTGAGTCTTTTGATAAGAAGATTACTGCAGGTCAGGGTCATTGAGAGGAGAACTGCTGGTGGGAGGGTTGTAATGGGTTGGTTGAAGATTGGTGCTGTCTGGTTGGCTGTGTGGTTGATTTGGATTCTGAGGGGGTCATAGGCTGGTTGTAGGTCAGTGTGCCTGTTGATAGAAATTGCTTATGGACTGCCAGGCTTTTATGAACTCACAAGCATGGCGGGAGGTAGTGTAGCTGATGAGTTTTGTGTTGCTCCAATTGAACTGGTGCTGTTTGGTTGGGTGATTAAGGATTTTGGATTGTGGCATTTGACTGCCAGCCGGTGTATCTGGATCCTGGTTTTTAATGGATATGATATTTGTCCTACATTTCTTACACTTTTTGCCTTATGTCAGGAATTATCCATCTTTTAGAGCCCTAAGGGATTCTCACAAAATGGCACCAATGGATCTTAGTAACAGTATATCACCAGAAGGCAAACAGGTGAGGCTATTTACACCATGCATCCCAATATAGTCTCTGCCATATTGGATTAACCTTGCCCTTTTCCTAGGTAGGTAGACATACTTCCAAGCAAAGAACATGAATAGGGCCACTCCACAATTTTTGTTTTCTGTGAATGTTTGGAAATACATGTGATACTTGGGGCTGATGTTTTGTTTTCCAGCAAGCAAGCTTTTCATTTTAAAAATTCATAAATTCTACAAAGATTAAACATAAAAATCAGATGGGACAGAAGGCCTAGTAGGTCCCATGGGATATGCCAGGCATATTAGTTGCCTTATTTTGTCTGAGAATTTATGCCATAGAATTGCACCTTCTCAGCACATCCTTGCAAATGGATATAGTATCTTTGGCTACTAAGTCCAATCTTTGCTCAGTGCTGAATTTAATTTACATGTGACAGAATATTCAATTTCTTCTTGAACATATCTGAGTTAAAGGAAGCTTGCCATCTGTCCAACTAAGTGGTTCCAGACAAATTTCGCTGACCTTTATTATATGTAAATGTATGCATTTCAAATAACTCCATTTGCCAATAAATAGAGGAAAAAGTTTCATTTTACTAACCTGTCAGTGACACATGAAACAGAAAGCAACTTCCAAATGGTATAGGATAGGGGTCCTAAACCCCTGCATTGTGGCCCACTATTGGAATGTGAACTGTTTGAAACCAGGCCACGAAGCAGTGGGTGAGTGCATACATGCATTCCAATTTGCACGAGCAGTGGGGAGTTTGTTCACACTCCATTTGCACAAGTGGCAGGTACGAGTGACCACGTCTCACACAAATGGAATGTCCACATGCATGCTTGCCAGCCTCTCACCCAGAACCATACCCTCCCCCGGAACTCCCCATACACCCCCAAGCCAGTCCATGAAGCTGGAAAGGTTGGAAAACCTGGACCAAGATAGCAATAAACCTCTGTATGCTAATCTTTTCAAATGACCTCTAATAACTTTCTTACCTGGCTTGCCTCATTAACCTGGATGCAACATTTTACCTTTGAGTTATAAATTCTAAATGAACTTTCATTTCATTCGTTATTTCAGCCTTTCCCAACTTGGTGCTCTGCAGATGCTGAAAACCTTTGGTAAAATTAATGGGAGCAGAAGCGGTAAATCATCTGCAGATTGGCCACTGTCAGAAACTCATTGTTTTTCAAGTACAATGAATTATAGAATATCACAAGTATACTAGCAACACATTTTTTTCTCACGGGCTGTCTATAAAGAAAAAGTGGGGCCTATTTTTGTACCTACAGTACGCATTTTATCGAGATGTCTGCTAGATATTCTCTGGATTCTTTTCTTCATCTTAGCTGTTAAATTGAGGAATCCCACAGAACTTGTTCTCTGTTCTGGGGTCAGCCACCTAATTTATTTACTTTCAAGCCAGCAAAGATTAATTTCCTAACATAGAAAGGATTTACAGCTCACTAAGTCAAGCTGCTATTACCCTCTTGGTCAACAGAGACACCTGGAAAGGAAACCCAGGAAATATAAGGCCACCAGAAAGGATGATTTTGGTAGTCTCATCAGTATTTTTATCTAGATGTTATTTTTCACAAATAACCTTGTGTTATTTATGTTTGACCTCATGAATGTCTTCATTCAAAGAGATTAAAACCAAAATTTCAGAAATTAAGTTTGTTCTTGTAGACTACAGCTAAACCTACAGACAAATTTCTTGTTACTTTGTGCTTTTAAAAGCACCCATCCATAAATCCATCTCTATATCAGGGCAGTTTTGCAGAGTCTCAATACCATACAATTGACACGTACAATTTATTGTAGAAAACTTGCCTTAACAGAGCAGTTTCCATCAATATAAGTATTACCTATACTGACTTGGCAGCAGCTAATCAAGCATTCCAGCAGGATTATTTCCAGTGGCGGGTTATACTTACCTTCACTACCAGTTCACTGTTTGTGCATGCAATCCACCACCTCTGCGACAACCAGCTGATTGTCGGGGCTCATGCAGATGCCGCATGCTGTATGTGCAGATGCAATTTGCCTTTTGCCATAAAAACAGGTATGGAGCACAGGTCAAAGACCCACTGTACCGGTTCAGTCTCAGCTGCTCTGAGCCACTACTGATTCGGCAGAACCAGGCAGAACTGGCAGCAATCCACCTCTGATTATTTCCCTTCCTGGCAGTGATTCATATTAAATCTTGGTCCTTCTGAATGAGAAAGATGCCGAATTAAATGGCAATAGCTAATCAAACTTGGTTGATCTTGGAACTTACCATATTTTTGGGAGTATAAGATGCACCAGAGTATAAGATGCAGCAAGGTTTTGAAGAGGAATTTTTTTTTAAAAAAGTTTTTGCACTCTGCAAACCTCCCCAAAACGGGCCATTTTTCGCAAAAATGGGCTCATTTTTTTTTAAAAAAAATATATGAATAGCCTTTAGGAGGCTTGTAGAGCACTTCTGGGGGGGGCGGGGGGGGCAGAAACAAGCAAAAAACGACCCATTTTTTGCAAAATTGGGCCCGATTTTTGTTTAAAAAAAGGGCATGAACAGCCTTTAGGAAGCTTATAGTGTGCTGAAGGGGGCTGTGGAGAAAACGGGCAATTTTTCACTTATTTCTGCCCTCACCAGCCCCCCAGGAGCTCTCTGAAAGCCTTCTAAAAGCTTTGCATGGCCATTTTGGTGAAGGGGTGGAGTTTCAGGAGGCAAAAAATGCTGTATTCAGTGTATAAGATGCACTCAGATTTTCAGCCTCTTTTTTGAGGGAAAAAGTTGTGTCTTATACTCTGAAAATACGGTAGGTAAAAGTTCAGGTCTTCCATATCGGAAGACCTGAACTAGACCTGTATCTATATGGAAGACTCTGAGAAATACTGGGATTGTAGACTACACTGAGAGGTTGAAAAAAAATCCTGAAAGAAAGCAGTGCAGATATTAATTAAAGCAATTTATTTTACTAACTGCCCATAAATCTTAGTCTTAGACAGAAAAAAACCCATATGTGCAATTACTACATATGTTTGCTGAATGTTGATGTACTCCATGCACACGATCACAAATAAGTAAAGATTACTGATTGCCAAAATATGCTGCATTGTAAGATTTTTTGGCTGTACTTGGGGTGATACCTTCGTTCCTTTGTTAATAACAATTACAGACAAAAGACATGCAGAGTTTTACAGATGTCTGCCCCTTTCAATAGCCCTAAAGAAACAGAGACGGTGGACATAAGCCAAACAAGGAATGACAGTTATAATGTTTTACAGAAGCAATAGATAAAGTTAGTCCTGAGTAAGAAGATGAAGGCTCTAAACTTTATGAACTAAAAAGCCAAAAACAGTGCAAGATTACAAAGCTGAATCAAATTGGTCTGCCACAAGGCCATCCGAAGGATGAGTCTATGTTCTCTCATGAGGAAAGGACAAAATCATAGGAAGGCGATGACTCACATGGATACAACACTGGGCTGACAATCTGCAAGCCCCCATTTGAAGCCCAAGTGCTGCTGTGTGATGGGGTGAGCTCCAGTGGTGGGATTCAAAAGATTTTACTACCAGTTCTGTGCGCGTGACTTTGTGGGTGTGGCAGGGAAAGTACACTGCAAAAATCCCCATCCCTCCCCCCCACTCTCAAAATTTCCGCCTCCGGTTCTCCAGAACTGGCTGAATACCACTTCTGGTGAGTTCCTGTCATGTCTTCATCTCCTGTTCACCTAACACAGAGGTGGGTTCCTACCAGTTCGCACCTATTCGGTAGAACTGGTTCGTCAAATCTACCGAACCGGTTAGAAGAGGTTCCAAAATTTTTTGAAACCTACCACTGGTCCTTGGATATGATTATTCTACACTATCATGCTCATATTTATAAAACTCAGTGCCTCTGTGAAAGGTAAGGATGACTACTGCGGTTGTGGTGCAATCAGAACATTGCGTGTGTTGAAGTTGTTTTAACGCAAACCAAAGATGCCTTTTAAAAAACAAGTTTACATCATATTCTTATGCATGCCAGTGTTGTGTGTGAGGTAATTTAAGATGGTTTTGACAAGTGTCGTCGGCATCTTCATATCCTGTCACATGGGCGGCAAGCCACGCCCATCCAGTCACTCCCACAAAGGAGGCCACACCCACAGGGTAGGTTCGAACAATTTTTGAAACCCACCACTGACTTAACAGTTCAAAAGCATGTAAATGTGAGTAGATAAATGGGTATTACTTGGGTGGGCACATTAACAGGGATATGAAAGGAGCCCCCAACCAGGCATCCCTTGGGAAACAGTGATGTCACCGACTAATCCTTTTAACCTAGAAGCACCTAGAAGCACTCTGACACAAAGCAGCAGCCAGACAAAATTAAGGTAAGCAAAGGTTCTTCATTTCACCAGCAAATTCTCTAAATAAAATTCTCTAAATAAATGAATAATGCATTGCAATGGTTCTCTCTGCTATATTTTTCATTTATTTCAGTCGGAACATTAAAAAGTTGTCAACTTTGTCAAAAAAAAAGTGGTCCACAACGACCTTTGATTGCTATTTTTGTTTTTACAGAACCTAAACCAAATTCATTATTTCCACAATAATAAAAGGAATATTTTAAATGCAAACTTCATACATCAAACCATTTTTCCCTCATTCCGCTGCATGTTCATTTGTGCTTCATAGGGATGGAAGAACCAGAATCTCGAAACTGTTCAATAGTTTTAAAGGAGCAAGTTTATTTTAGGAAGGTGAATGCTGCTGCTGCTGCTGCATGGTTTTATCATGATGTGTCTTTTCAGCTGTGTTCTAGATTCTTTTTTCTCAAACTCTCTATGATCCATAGCAAATTTTAAAGTCTCTCTGTGATCATGAACAAAAGATCTCTTGAGTCTGTGTGAAAAGGGTCATTTAGGCACCTCATTTATTCCAGATTCCTGGAAGGAAAAACAAAGAACAAGCTGTTGGCTTTTGTAAGGAGGGGGAAAAATTTACAGTATCTGCATTTAATCAAAACATGCAAAACAATCTCCAGATACTGTCTGGCAACAAATTTAGGATTTGCAGACTTGAAATGTTCGTTTGTTTGGCTATAAATAATACAGTGATGAAAGACAGCCCTTCTTCTGTCTTCCCACCCCTTCATGGTTGATAGGGAAGCTAGGTTTTATGTGTTTGCTCAGGAACCCATTAGATTTAACCTTTTCAGTAGGATTGCAAAGACAAGTGATAAATTGTCATATATTGGTTTGGGACAAGAACTGTTAGGGCTCCTGGCATTTAATTCCTGGAATTCTGGAAAAGATTTAGGTGCATTTAATTAAAAACTATAACTTGCAAGAAATCATTTATGCCCTACTTTTTTGTCTCTTCCTCTTTTCTTGGATGTTCTACTGCATCATTCCCTAACTTGGCACATTATACATGCAGAAAATATAATATAGCAGTAGACTTATATACCGCTTCATAGGCCTTTCAGGCCTCTCTAAGCGGTTTACAGAGAGTCAGCATATTGCCCCCAACAATCTGGGTCCTCATTTTACCCACCTCGGAAGGATGGAAGGCTGAGTCAACCCTGAGCCGGTGAGATTTGAACCGCTGACCTGCTGATCTAGCAGTAGCCTGCAGTGCTGCATTTAACCACTGCGCCACCTTGGCTCTTAATATAAAGCTATCGTATCTTCAAAAAGCCTACTATATGTTCTCTAATTACTAGCCATCTTATTGTAGGCAACCTCTTGTGGAATCAATTGAGCTCATACTATAAATAATATATTTGGGTAGGGAGACAGAAGGTAAGCAAGTGATAAAAAGAAAATGTTTCAGAAAGGAGAAAACTAGCCAGGAAAAGATAAAACTTGCTTCCAAAAAGACTCTTCCAAAAAGAGGTATACAATCAGGATGGCAGTAAGAAATGATTAAGCATTAATGTAGTACATACTGAGTAAGAAGAGGGAAGATTTTGAAAATAGAGAGGTTGAATTCAATTAAGAACTAAAGATTCCTTAATCCATAGTGGGCAGAGGGCATTGATTCAATGAAAACCTAATTGAATCTGTTAGGTAAGACACTGTAAGAATACCTCTCTCCTCTATAAATGTGTAGGTGCATTAGTGGTTAAAAATGAATGTAGTAACCATTAAGAATTTATGGTGAATACTGTCCTACCTGGACTGTGGATACCTGAACTTCATATTAAACCTACTCACCCAAGCAATACATTATTTTCTAAATGCTCACAAAATGTTGTTTGGTATTGACATCTAGCTAACTCATCCATTATAACTTTGATCTTATTTTCCCTTTTTTGTGAAGATAGAAACAATATTTGCCCTTTTCCATGCACTGGCACTATGTCTACTCTCCATGATTTCTTAAAGATTAGAGGGCTCTGAAATAATATCTGCAAGCTCCTTCAAGACACTCAGATCTAACTGACTTAGCCTTGAACTCTTAAGCTAATTCAAGGTAGCCAGGTGGTCCTTAACTATTTACTTAGGATTCTACTTTTGTCAGATGCTTTGCTTAAGTACAGTTGAATAGTCTTTTGAGGAAAAAAGACTGAAGCAAAGTAAGAGTTTGTGAGTTTCGCCCCTTCACTACCACCCTTTTACAATCCTACAATCTTTTCTTTCTTTCTGCAGATGTTGCCTACCTTCTGAAATTCTATTTAGTCTAAAGTTATATATGCATCAATAATGAATTAAGAAACAGTCCCATCCTTTTTCTCTCTTCCATTGTAGTGATGGCAATTGTATTTCAAATATTTTATTTTTGAGAATTTGCAATTTAAACTTTCTCTGATCTAAATATTTTTGTTTATGGAAATCTCACCTAGTACTTTTCTAAGTCTGGAAAATTGACTGTCATAAATTATAATGAGCATTTATGACTATCAACCTATTTGTCTTTTTTTTGTAGTATCTTCAGTATCTTTCTGTAGTATCTTCTTCTTCCCAAAGTTTCTACTGCTTGAATCTTTTCAAGCAGCTCTTACTTATTGATTAAAATCAGGTCTACAAAATATAAATCCCCTTGACTCTTCTTCAACATTCTGGAAAATGAAACTGCCAACAAATCTTTGTGGAATTTGGCAGACTCTCGAGTCTTAGCTGAGTGGGTTTTCCAACAGATGAATGAATGGATGGGTGGGTGAAGTAAAATTTGAACTCACAATCTTTGGCTCATGCTCTTGATTACATAATCAATTTAAACAGCAACTACAACTTAACTATGTGTGTGTGTGTGTGTGTGTGTGTGTGTGTGTGTCTTTTACTCTAGCAATATCCACAGCATCTTAATTTCTGGGTTACATTAGTTCAGTTTTCAAGCTCAAAGAAAACATTTGGTTTCCTTCTGAACAGATTGACACTGTAATCATGTAAGTCATTTTTCTTCACTCTGGCATCATCCAGATGCACTAGGATTACAACTTTCAAGAATTCCAACAGAGGACAATAGCTGGAAGAAAAGTAATCTATACACTGACTGTGAATACATTGCATTGAATTTAGTTCTGCATAAAGTTTGCTATAAAAATCTTTAAACCACAGGGATTGAGCCAAATCCAAGATATGAAACAGCTTGGTATAAAGCTCACTTCAAAGAACTAATGCAAAATGATAACACAAATGGTGGGAGTGCTCCAAATAAAACTTTAATTTGCATTTGGAAAAGACACCTTTAATATTCCAAGAGACAATTCAGTCGTCCGGTCTTCAATCAGGAATAAATGTAAGATTTCCACATGGCCTAGGATCCAAAGGAACATTGCATATATATTAAGGTCATCTTCAGTAGCTTTCCAAAAATGGGTGCCACAGTCAACTTACCATGTCCAACTCGCCATGTCCAACTCACCATGGCCAACTCACCATGGCCAACTTACCATGGCCATCTCGCCATGGCCAACTTGCCATGGGCCAATTCACCATGGCCAACTTGCTGCAGGACAACTTGCAGAGGGACAAAAGCTACAAAATATCAAAGAAGTGGTGGAATAAAATCATTAAAGAAAGGATGTGAAAGGAGGGACAAAATGACAAAAGTTTTTTAAAAAAATCACATTATTTTCAATAATTAAATAAAATTGTTGAAATTGACCATGATAAACTGGCAACAGCAAGTTGGCTGGAAATTAGAAGTATACACTGGGTTAAAATATAGAATAAATAATAAATAATAATGGAAGGGACCTTGAAGGTATTCCAGTCCAATCCCCTGCTTAGGCAGGAAACCCTACACCACTTCTGGTGTAGGGATCTGGCAAAAAAATAATAATACCATAGATCACAGTCCCGTGACTGCAGCTGCAAATAGCTGTAAATGCAGTCAGGTAGCTGAGTAATGCAAACACATGAATGTGGGAGTGGCAGTCATCAGAATTTCAAATCATATCATAAGTAACCCCGCAAGTAGGTCAATTGGAACTTCAAACAGCCCTTAAGTGACTGCCAGACGTTGAGGACTACCTATAAAGAAAATTAATTTTGTCCTTCGAACTAGATTCATTGTAATATTAGCTCTATAACTTGGCAAGGACACACTTGGAATACAGTTTTGGTCACCAGGGTGTAAAAAAAAAGATGTTGAGAGTGTAGAAAGAGTACAGTGAAGAGCAACAAAGATGATTAGGAAACTGGTGGCTAAAAACATATCAAGAATGGCTGCAGGAACTGTGTATGTCTAGTTTAATGAAAAGAAAGACTAGAGGTAACAGGATAGCAGTGATCCAATATCTCAGGGGTTGACACAAAGAAGAGGGAGTCAAGCTATTCCCAAAGCACTTTAGAGCAGGACAAGAAGCAATGGATGGAAACTAATCAAAGAGAGAAGCAACCTAGAACGAAGGAAAAAATTCCTGACATTTAGAACAATTAATCAGTGGAACAACTTGCCTCCAGAAGTTGTGAATGCTCCAATATTGGAAATTTTGAAGAAGAGATTGAACAACCATTTGTCTGAAATGGTATAGGGTTTCCTGACTAGAAGACCTCCAAGGTCCCGTCTAACTCTGTTATTCTATTCTATTCTTTATCTACCACAACAGGTTACACAGTTATCATGTACCCTTGAGAAATATATCAATGAGTAGAGATGATTTCTTTTTTTAAAAAACATGCATTTTCATAGAAAGTACATTTGAAACAATTGCACTCTAAAATTATTTATATTAGGCAATGTCTACATCACTTCTGGAAAAGTCATTTCAACAAATATTAATGCCTCAGACATGTAGTTTATTTAGGCAACTAAGCATATAAATAAGGGATCACTAATAGGAAAAAGCAACCAGATAGAAATCATTGGTCATGGTATTCTGAGATCATTGCTTCGAAAAATTTGAGGGGAGAAAATTAAGAAAAGACCTATTTATTGACCGAAATAGCTTTTGTAGAATGAGTCAGACTTCATCAAATGCATTCTATCTAGAGATCTCATATTCTGTTTGGATAATCATACACACCGAAACGTGCCTGCATGAAAAGGGAAGCAGTGGAAGGATCTGATTTTTCCTAGCTGCTAGTTCCCTCCTCAGTTGCAAGCTAATTAGTCCTTTCACTTTCACCTCTGCTTTTTAGCTGTCAACACCAGAGAAATGCATTCTGGACAATAACAGTTTTAAGGAATGTAAAGAGATGGATTCATAACAAGCTAAGCCCAGACATCAAAGATTACCTGTGAACAAATGAGAGAGAGGGAAAGAGAGAGAAAATTGGAAGGGGCACCCGAGGAGTTAGGGAGCAATTTAGGAATAATTCAAACAGAATGGTACGGCTTTACTCCTGTAGGTTCACTATCACTTGAGTAATGATGGGTCGACTCAGGTTTTCATCTCTCTTCTCCCCTCTCCTCCCCCTTAGTTTTTGCCATCTGCCAGCTGAACAATGTCAGGCTACACCAAGCGCAAATGAAGACTGTAGGGCTCTCAAAAAGAAGGTTGTTTTATGAACAATATACAAAAGGCGCTCCTCCAACAGCTGGGCAAATTTAGACTGCCAGAAATGTAAGTTATTGTTATCAAACAGTGTTGTATTTGAACTGCCCAAGAGTGCTGAAATTAGCATTAAAAGAAAACCCACAAGAATTCAATGCAGAATAAGATCAGATGTAAAGTTAAACCTACAAATATAATGCTCTGAGATTCCTTTGTGTTTGCTTGGGCTAGTTAAAGATCTTTTACATTCTACTGAGAATGTTTATAATAATTCCCCTGACATATTATACCCATTTAATATCAACGTGATCCAGATAGCAGGCTACTGTGTTCCCACAATGAACAAAGGTCAATTGCATTATTTGCACTATGCTTATATCTTATTTTCAAACACTGCAACATAGCAATAGCAATAGCAATATAGCAATAGCAGTAGACTTATATACCGCTTCATAGGCCTTTCAGGCCTCTCTAAGCGGTTTACAGAGAGTCAGCATATTGCCCCCAACAATCTGGGTCCTCATTTTACCCACCTCGGAAGGATGGAAGGCTGAGTCAACCCTGAGCCGGTGAGATTTGAACCGCTGACCTCCTGATCTAGCAGTAGCCTGCAGTGCTGCATTTAACCACTGCGCCAACATCAAACAACCACCTCGCATTCTGAAAACTGAGATGTAGTACATTATGCTTTTCTCATTTATTTTCTGAGTTTAAAGTCTGTCACTGCTTTCCAAAAACTAAGCAGTGTGTCCATGTATCTTGATAATTTAACATTGAAGTTGCATAGTCTTCTCCACTCCCTGCCTTTCATTTTTCTGCAATAGACCTGGAATCTCTTCCAAAATCTTTATTATCCTGGGCAGAGGTGGGTTGCTCCTGGTTCAGCCCAGTTCAGCTAAATCAGTAGTGGAATTCAGGCCTGGGTCACAGAACCGGCAGCGACCCAGGCCTGCCACGCCCCCAAACCAGTTCCTTCACTGTCGCTGGACCACTGCTACTTTGGTTTTTAGTGACTGCATGTGTGCAGTTCACTGTAAATTGTTCTGCGTATGCGGGAAGAACAATTTACATGGAACAGTGTGTGTGCGCGTTGCACATGGGTTGCAAGCTGGTAGTAAAACCAGCAGCAACCCACTCCTGATCCTGGGTCAAGTCATTGTGTTAAGGAAGACAATATTTTTCACATGATTCACTCACACTGTGGATGCCATAATAATCTCAGGAACTTTTCCTGTGCTGAAGGCAGTGTGATTATTGTGTGTCAGAAAATAGATTCCCAGGATCCAATAATATCAAACTAATTTCATCAAATGCTCTCTCACACCCATTCAGTAAAGTTTAGAGCATTGAGTATGTCAAAACCTGAGTCAGCTTCATTATCCTTCCCCCCCCCCCCCCCCAGTTTCTGATGAGTTACCTTGGAGGAAAATCAGGGAGGAGTAATGTATGAATTGCAGTTTGAGGCTTATACATGTAATTAGGAGCCCAAGGATATATATGGAGCCTAAGGGTATACATGAAGGCACCTGCCTTGGCATAGCTGATGTTGATGTGCTGTGGACATTCTGTTCAAATCATTAGCTAGGCACATGGAGACATGTCACCAACAGTCATTGGTGGCCAATTTATCTTGGAAAAGGACAATGTACAGAGGGGCACTCTGGACTCCCTCAGTGAGGTACTTCTAATAATGAGAAGAGAAAGGATTGTTTTATAACATATCTTTCACAGGTGCAATTGAGAAGCGAGGATAGGCTTCATCTGGCTGCAAAAAAATCTTGCAAAGGCCATATCAGATAAAATAGATCAAGGTCCAGGACAAAGAAAAGAAGAGCTAATCAGATTCTCCAAACTCGATTGCAGAAAATATGAGTGGTCAATGCCTGGATTGCTCCTCCTGACTCCGTTGTTACTTCCTCAAACCCCCAAAGCTTCAACCTTAAACTGTCTACCGTAGACCTCACCCCATTCCTAAGAGGTCCATTAAGGGGGCGTGCATAAGCGCACCAGCCTGCCTACAGTCCCTGTCCTACTATCCGCATTTATTTGAACTCATTACCTTTGTTCATATCCGTGTTTAGACTTATACCTGTTATCGTGTACATGTTTGACAAACTAAATAAAGAAATAAAATAAATACTCCTAGATAGAAATAAATGGCTGGTTCTACTGAACAGTCCAAACAAACATGGACATGGTAACTTTACAGAGAAATAAAATGAGAAAACAGGCAGTTCTCGATTTACAACAGTTCATTTAGTGACAGTTCAAAGTTATCACAGCACTGAAAAAAGTCAGAGTTGACCTCCCTAGGGTGCCGTCGGCCAGACAGCTAGCGACCCCCATGGGGAGAGCCTTCTCTGTGGGACCGCCTTCCCTCTGGAATAAGCTGTTCCCGGAGCTTCGCATAATCCCCGACATCCGGTCCTTCCGACGCGCCCTAAAAAGTTGGCTTTTCCAGCAAGCTGGCCTGGCCTGAACAGAATGAAATAAATGATTAATTTAATTGTTAATTTTAATCTAATTTTTTTAAAATTTATTGTTAATATTAATTGGGTTTGTTTTTGGATACTTTATTAACTTTTTTAAGTTTTGTAATATGTGTTTTTTTTAATATTGTACGCCACCCTGAGTCCTTTGGGGGAAGGGCGGCATATAAATCTAAACAAAAAAAAAGTCACTTATGATGATTTTTCCCCCATGTGATCATTGCAGCATCCCCATGATCACATGATTTACATTTGGATGCTTGACAACTAATTCATATTTATGGTGGTTACAGTGTCTTGCAGTCACTTTTGTGACCATCTTTTGTGACCTTCTGACAAGTAGGTGAAGTCAATGAGTGAAGTCAGATTCGCTTAACAACGGTATTACTAATTTAACAACTGAAATGATTCAGTTAACAAATGTGTCAAGAAAAGTCATAAAATGGGCCCAAACCCGCTTAACAAATTTCTCATTTAGCAACATAAAGTCTGGGCTCAATTGGGCTCATAGGTTGAGGACTAACTGTAGAGCACATGCTTCTTCCATTTTCCACAGCCAATGTAGTCCCCCAAAATTAATTGAAACATTCTGCATTCCAAGTGACTAAAGCAGATTTTGGGAGAGGGCATAACATTAGGAAAATTATACATTTCTGAAGCTAGGAATAGATTGAACCTATTTTTAATTTAGTTTAGTTTTTAGTTTAGTTTTATTATTATTTATAGGCCGCCCTTTTCCCTGAGGGGACTCAGGGTGGCTTACAAAATATAGGGAGGGGGGTACAAAACAGTAAACATGAAACGATACATAAGTAAAAATAGTACACAACATTCATTCATCATTCGGGTGGGGACAGATTACGATCTTTATCCCCAGGCCTGACGGGAAAGCCAGGTCTTGAGGGCTGTGCAGAAGGTCTGGACGGTGGTGAGGGTACGAATCTCCACGGGGAGATCGTTCCAAAGGGTCGGAGCTACTACTGAAAAGGCTCTCCTCCGTGTGGTTGCCAGTCGACACTGACTGGCGGATGGAACTCGGAGGAGGCCTAATCTATGCAATCTAATAGGTCGCAAGGAGGTAATTGGCATATCATAGAATCCCTAAGGTGCTTTTTCAAAAGGCAACTAGACGTTGTTTTTCCTTGAAAATGTTTCGCTTCTCATCCAAGAAGCTTCTTCAGTTCTGACTCTTGGATGAGAAGTGAAACATCTTCGAGGAAAAGCAAAGTCCAGTTGCCTTTTGAAAAAGCACCTTGGGGGCAATCATGACCTGGATGTCTGAGAATCTCCATAAACATATATTATATGGCATTCATGCCATCAATGGCTTTTTACAAGCTGGTCTCTACGTTTTGGTAATAAACTATGGTAAGAAATGCCATGGTGTTTTGAATGTTTACGGCTATATTAGACAACACAGCAGGAAAAAAGTGCCTGCCTTGGCAAAATATACCAATGACAGAGAAATACAAATGATCTAATTACATTCACTAATTTCCTATCTCTGTAAAGCACTTTTAGATCTCCTGATAGAATGGGCTGCAAGCTGCTCTGGAGTATTATTCATCCGCACTGTTTAATGGTTACAAAGCCATCTCAACATTGTGCAAACTCACAAAATAGAAATGCTTTATGCAGACTTTCAGATTAAAGGATAAGGCTTCTCTGCCTTTGCTAAAACATTTGAATGATTAATTTAGCATTTGGTATTGTGACAGCAAAGCAGAATGCATTAATTGCCTTGCTTATCGTGACTCTATCTTACATATTTTAATATGATTAAATATTGAAGGAAATATTTTCATATTCATTGTATATAACGAAACAAAGTAATTCAATCACATTTTTATAATGGATTCATATAGCTAAGGATCCAGATGGAGAAGTATTGTGTACTTTAGTCTTAATAGAACATTCAACGATTCAGAGACTAACTCCATAGGATGCTGTAATTAACTACCACTTTATGAAGGTTACCAACAGATATATCAGTAGAAAAATAACCAGGCCAAAGAACCATTGACTAGAATTTGGAGACACTGAAAACTAGGCACAGAATATATTTTGCTTGCAACTTGCTAAATACTTTCCTTAATAAACAGACTTTCATGCCGTGTTTCATATAATGTTCTGCTTTTATTGCAGCTGGTCTATGTACGTATTTGGATGTTGGATAATTTTTCCTGTAGAACTTTTTAGCATCTGAGTCCTGCAAATTTGTACCATCATCCATACTGCAAAAGTCTATATTGAGAAGTGGTATTCAGCTGGTTCGGACTGGTTCAGGCGAACTGGTAGCTTGGATGAACAGTTGGCCCCACCCACCCACTCCTGCCCTATCCTGTTCTTTATTTCCTGCTTTCTAGCTCATCTCAATTGCATGGCGCAGGTAATTTTTAACCCCTCACTCTTCTACTTACCATTGCTGACTTGGAAGGTAATCAGCTGAGCTTCTAAGTGCTCCATTTTCAGTGCTGCACGCAAGCGCTTTAGGTGTGCATGTGCATATGGCACGCTCTCACTGAACCGGTTGTTAAACCAGCAGCTGTCTATATTGTTAGATCGTGGTTCTTTGTTTTGAAAGCAATTCAGACTGATTTTTTTCCCTTTTGCATCCGAGATAAGCAAAATGAAATGCAGCCAGATATAGGACTGTTTTGGGAGTGCTTTCTACACTGATAATGAAACATTGCTGATATGGGGGTGGGGGGCAGATAGGAAGGCTGTTGAACAGAACTGTGCAAATCCTTTCAAAGAGGCATTTCATACATCCACAGATAAAAACTAATACAAACTAATATCGAATACAAATGAGTAAGAAAGAAAAAAGGAAATAAAGTGAGAGAGAAGTTCAAGAGAGAAAGAAAAAAGTAAAAGTGGTTTTTTTTTTCTTCAAAAAGACATTTCTCAATTTTTGGGGAGCAGGTATCAAACACTTTTCTTCGAAATATCTTTTTGTTAGTTTGTACTGTTACTTTAAGAGCTGCATTTACCCGTCTCGTCATATGTGAACATGGATCATTCTTCCCCCTCCCCATTTCTCAGAAGATTTGCTCAGCTTTATGCCAAAAAATCAGCATATTTATACTCTGATACTCTCAGAGATATTTGGGGATGAACACTTATAGATCCTGATTCATAATTGGATTTGTGTTATAATTCTTTAGCTATAATTCACTAAGTATGGACAAATACAGATTCTGTTTTTGTTTTTTTTAATCAGTAGGTTGGAGCTAATCTTATAGAGCAATTATTGAATTCAGCATGATTTCAATAGATCCCAGCCAACTCAGATCCTCTGTTTACTGTACCTAAATATGATTATCAGAATGCAACCTCATTTAGATGCCTCTTAAATGGTCATTAGAAATATTACAGTCAGAAAATTTGTCATTCTTTTTCTTCTTCTTGTGTAGGGTAGCACTGTCTTTGATTTAATTGGGTTTGGTTTGTTCCTCTTAATGGGAGATGCTGAATGCAGATCTCTCTTCATTTCACTGCACAGCCTTAAACTGGAATAAATTCTAGAATTGGCTTTTATATTAACAAAGAGATAATTTGTTCAAATGTCACAAGTGTCTTTCTCTCTTCAGGAATTAAACAAGATAACAAAAAAAGGTGAGTTTTAAAAAAAACAAATAAAATATTTTATGCTTTTTCAAAAATGTCAGATGCTGCTGTTCTTCAGTTACTTAAGTCAAAGACAATAATAACATTTTCATATCAATAGTGAACAATGTGTCATATATTAATATAATGGTTGAGCCTATACTGACAGTTGCATTAGAAATTATATGATGACCTTTGTATAAAAGATGAGCTCTGCTCGTTATGTTTGTTTTTGGCCTTCGAACAGTAGCTTTTCTTATGTCTCCAGAATATTTTCTGATCAACAAATAATGACATATTATATTGCATTTCCTTGACAATGAGTATTTAATAAATTCAGTTTACTGTTTGCTATTTTATAATCTGTGTATATCATCAACAAAAAAAGTACTCCAAGAGACATTTTCTCTCTATGTTAGAAAGCACTCAGATACTGTTAGTAAACCCAGAACTGAAGCATTTTTCTGTCCATTAAGGAAAGAAGTGAACAACAAAAATGTAATATAAGTTATTTTGAAATTTATGAGTCACCAGGATTGCATGCAAGTGGATGTGGGCGATATCAAGTCACACAGACAAAAAGATATTGGGTGCATTTGTTGGTAGGTTTAAAGAAAGTTGGTTGACATTTTACTCATTTCCAAGGAATTTTGCATCCCCCCCCCTCCCTCATGTTGGATTCATCCACCATTCGTATGTCATTATTTAATGGCTATGTAAATTGCTTAGAAGTTCATGGTCTGAATTGTCTGATAACTAGGCAAATCAAAATTAAAGTTCCTTCCCTTTAAATTTCAGAAGCCATTTTCCTCCCAGTTCAGCTTATGATGGACAAGTGTGAAGAAAGTCAGTTATGTGTCTCAAACAGTTGTCTAAAAAGGACTTTTTGTTCAAGCATTACAGTTTCCTCTAACTCACAGTTTCCTTGTAATTACTGATGTGATAACAATGGCATATTTCCAGATTTTATCAGCAATTTATTTAAAAGTAGCGTCTGTAGATCAGGCAGATCAGAAAGAACCAGCTATAATCTGTAGGGCTGTCAATACATTGTTAGTGTATTTATTTATTTATTTTTAAATGTGTTTGTATTTACAATGTTTTATATGCAGATTTTTAAAATCCCATTTGGATTTCAAGTCAAAGTACAGCAAAGAACAATATTTATCATAATGCCGATCATTATCGCCATTGTCATCCCTGTCATTATTGTGCCAGATAAATTAGAGTATGTCAGATTAAAATTCACACGTCTTTAAAATAACTAATTAAAAGTGATTCTCCTAGCATGAGAAGATCGTTAAGTAAGTGCCGGGTAGATATCTTTGGGGTAACATGCAACTGTGGCACTTGTTTCTGTGTTGTTGTTGTGGTTGTTGATCAGCAGATAGCAGGAGATACATTCAAGAAGTTTAAAGCAGACCATAAACAGAAAAATAGGAAATGGGGCAGTTGAAATGAGAATTCCTGTCAAGGATTTGGGTCCTGTGCCTTTTAGAAGATGAAAGGCAAACACTAGCTTAGAAGCAAAGATACAGCCATTTCTCTTGGGAAGATTGAGTTGCTCTGTGGCCATAAGGATCATGTCATGTCACATGATCCCAAAGGAAAAAAAATGCCTTTGGTTTAAGGAGTTGCTGACAAATTCTGAGATGTGCCCAGGCATTCTGAAGTATCTTTTCCTCCTTGGAACAGGAAGCACCTGTCCAGGCCAGCCCCAGATTGTCAACTGACCTGGGTTCAGACGTACAGTAGTTATTTCCCTTTAATTAGGAAAGGTCAAAGAAGAAAAAAGAGAATGAAACTCATCGCAATCTCATGGACAGCCTGAAAAATAGATGGACGAAGCAAAATACAGCTAGTCCTCAACTTATTATCACAATTGAGCCCAAGCTTTACGTTGTTAAGTGACAAATGTATTAAGTGTGTTTTGCCCCATTTTACGACTTTTCTCGCCACATTTGTTAAGTGAATCACTGCAGTTCCTAAATTAGTAACCCTGTTGTTAAGTGAATCCAGTTTCCCCATGGACTTTCCTTGTCAGAAGGTTGCAAAAAGGAGTCACATGACTCTGGGACACTGCAACAGTCATAAATGTAAGTCAGTAGTCAAGCATTTGAATGTAAATCACTACCTGCAATGGTTGTTCTCCCGCTTATCTTGGCATTCTTTTATGTTTTTAATTCATTAATATTTTTATTTTATTTTTGTAGTTATTTACATTTGATGTTTTCTATATTGTGATATGACTCTAATTATTTTCTATATTGTGATATGACTCTAATTCTGCTTGCAAGCCACCCAAAGTCAGTTTTTGTGAGATGTGTGGCTATATAAACATGCTGAATAAAATAAATAAATGTCCCAACTTCCTTCTCCTTTTTTTCTGAAGCATCTCCACAGATGAAATCTTTTGAATGCCAGAAGGGCAAAGACTACACAAGGGCAAGAAATCCCTTTTACAAATGAAAGAATAAAAGTCCAAATCATTTTAAAAATTAGAAAGCTGCACTTGAGAGACGCTAGAAGCTATATTAAAAGCTAGAAAGCTGCAGCTAGAGTGGTTATTAGAAATGAAATTTACAATTTTCAATATACTTACTGTTTATTTTAAAAGCAATATCCAATTTCTGCATTTCAAATTTATTCCCTGCTATTTTTATTAGCTAAAATAATTCGTCCTCGCTTTTATATGTCAATCAAACACAGCTGAAATTCTCTATAATCATGCAGGCCTAGTTTGTTATGAAACTACTGTTGCTAGGATACATCCATTAGTTTATCTTCACATTGCACTGGTCTATCAATTAAGAAAGAAACATTCCTGTTAATTCTATAGATCCTTTCACACATGACTTCCTTTAACTTGACAAATTTCTATCCTGCTTTCACTTTCCAATAGATCAAAAAATTATTGTGAAGTTTTTGCATTTGAATTACGAGCTCAGGATGTTATTCAGTCCTTGCACTGAATTTTTTTTGTCTGCTGGTTACATACTGGTTATTTCTCACTGATGGAAAAAGAAAAAAAATGAAAACACAAATTGTTTACTGTAAGGCCGCACACATGATTAGCATCAACCTGTAAATAGTCTTGGTCAGCTTCTGGAGTTCCAGAACAATCTTGGGACATCAATGGTTTATGATGATCAAACTCCAACATAAGTAAATTTCAAATAGAAATATTTCCTGAATACAAACATACAAATACATTTCTTTTTAAAAAAAACCCAGTAAAAGTGCATATAAATATAAGTCATATGTCAGTTGGTAAACAATTATGTTCAAATACACAAAATCATATTAGAAATATTCATTTATTTTTATTTATTTGATTCATCAATCGTTTACAAAATAATAGGTATAAGAATAAACATGAGTATGAATGAAATGGGTATGAATAAATGGACACAGGACAGGGACGGTAGGCATAATGATGGACTTATGCACATCCCTTCAGACCTGTTAGGGAATGGGGTCAGGTCAATAGTAGACAGTTTAAGGTTAAAGTTATGGGGATTTGAAGATATAACAACAGAGTCAGATAGGGCATTCCAGGCATTGACCACTCTGTTGCTGAAGTCCTATTTTCTGCAATCAAGTTTGAAGTGCTTTACATTGAATTTGTTATCTGTCGTGTGCTCTTGTATTATTGCTGTTGAAGCTGAAGTAGTCATTAACTCGTAGGAGGTTGTAGAGGATAATTTTGTGTACTATGCTTAAGTCTGTAGGCAGCTTAGTTCTAGGTTGTCCAAGCCAAAAATTTCAAGCCTGGTGGTGTAGAGTATTCTGTTGCGAGCAGAGGAGTGGAGAACTCTTCTCATGAAATGCCTCTGGACTCGTTCAATTCCATTAATGTCTGATAAACAGTGCAGATTCCAAACAGATGAGCTGTATTCGAGAATTGGTCTATCTACATGTCTACATGCCTATGGAGATTCTCAGTCATCCAGGTCATTGTTGCCTTGAACTGAAGCAGCTTCTTGGATGAGAAATGAAACATCTACCAGGAAAAAAAAAAAAAAAAAAGTCCAGTTGCCTTTTGAAAAAGCACCTTTAAGACATCTAAGAGCTTCTTTAAAAAGAGATTGTGGCATATTGTGTAGACAATTAAAAAAATTTTTTTACACTCAGGCATTCAATGAAATAAATAAGGTCAGAGTCATCTGACAGTAAAAGGTGGATGTAAAGGAGCAATGTAATAGGTGGAATGACTAGGATGATGGCAAACATTTTTTAGCTCATGTGCCAAAAGCGGGGGTGGCGCAGGGGGGTCATACACAGGCATGCCACACCCATAATGCTATGCGCATGACCCCAGCACGCATGCACACACGACCAGCACTCCCCCCATTTTTGGCGTGCTTTTTTCTCCCTCCCCTGGCTCCAGAGGCTTTATAGGAGGCTGGGAAGGGCAAAAACAGCCTCCCCTACCCCCACCCTCGGAGGCCCTTCAGAGGATTCAGGAACTTCCCTGTGTTGAATATGCAAATAACTGGGCCAGCAACAGCCTGTGCTGCGCCCTGATTGGCTGGGACGCAGCATAGCCTGTTGCTAGCCGGTTACCAGCCCTGATTGGCTGGTCATTTGACAGTTGCTTTGGGTTCGAGTATAAATACCCTGACCGTTTCAGGGAAGTTTGAATCGCTGTCATCTTGTACTTAATAAAGATCTGGTTCTTGCAATCCATGGCTCCTGCGTCTTCCCTCACTACACAAAACCCTGAAGCCTCTGGGGTGCGAAAAACCGGCCCTATGAGCAAATTGTAAGTTTGGGAACTTCTGGTTTGCTCGTAGGGTCATTTTTGCCCTCCAGAGCCTTTAAGGAAACCTCCGGAAGGCTCCTGAATGCTCCAGAGGGCTAAAACCGGCCCTACGAGCAACCCAGAAGTGACTTCTGGGTTGCTTGTAGAAATGTTTTTCCCCCTCTGGCGCCTTCAGGGAAGCCTCCTGAAGGCTCCAGAGGGCTAACCGGAAGTATGCTCCTGAACTTCTGGTTTGCCCGTAGGACCGTTTTTTCACGCTCCGGAGGCTTCCTTGAAAAATGGCCTGAAAAAAAGGCTAAAGTCAGCTGGCCAGCGTGTGCATGTGCACTGGCCAACTGACAGGGCAATGCCTCGTGTGCCCTGACAAATGGCTCTGCATGCCACTTGTGGCACGCGTGCTATAGGTTCGCCATCACAGGACTAGGAGCTCAACTAAAAATTTGGAGGCTTTTATATTGCTGAGGCACCTAGCTGAATAGATTAGTGAGGAAAACTGACAGGCTGTTTGTATGTCTGTGTCTAGTCTTAAAAATTATTGTTGCATTGCAGTTAATGAAAGGCCACTAAATTTTAATTTCTCGTGAAGAGTCTGGCTCAAGGAATACTTAAAGTTAGCAACCAAGGTTAGTGGAGTTAAATCAAAAGAAATTTTTAGTGACAAAGATTAATAGCTGTTTAATTTTCCACAATGGCCCATAATCATACTACATCAGAGGAACTGGGGGAAATTATATAAATCAGATATTTAATGCTTAGGAGGAAATTTATTGTAATTGTTTCCTGCTGAATCTTTCCCTATCAAACATGTGCTGCCATTGTCAGAGTTTCAGCCGATCAGAAGACTCTCTGACAATTGATGCTTCTGCTGAAGCTAATCCTGCCTTCACATCTTCTGATCGTTCAAGATGCCCACAGCACACCGGCTGCATTTGGATTGAAGGGCTACTTGAAAACATCTTTTGCTTGAGTTTGAAAACAGCTAAACAGTATCAATGGTAATTTGATATTTAAATGGAAGACATCCAGGATATTCCAGATACACTGGAAAATAAAACATCATCCTGGAATAAAATACTTCTATGTTACTACTAAGAACACTATTTGGATTTATTAATGTAGTTAAGGTAAAGGACTAGCACATATGTGCTAGTTGTTCCTGATATAGGGGGCAGTGCTCATCTCCGTTTCAAAGCCAAAGAGCCAGTGCTGTCCAAAGACATCTGCGTGGTCATGACTAAATGCAAAGGGTCACGGAAAACTGTTAGCCTCCCACCAAAGATGGTTCCTATTTTTCTACTTCCATTTTTACATGCTCTTGAACTGCTAGGTTGGCAGAAGATTAATGTAGTTATCATGAGTCAAAATTAACCTGAAGGGATCTTTGTGTTTATCTGTCTTTTGGCAGAAACAGATCAGGAAAGATCTTTTGCTATACCAGATAGGAAGGAAGAGACTGCTAAGAGAGTTTCATTGTGGCTTATGGGAGATATCATTAAAATGTAATGACGATCCATGAGGAACTATGTATTCAATAGTGTACTTATCCAATTTTGGCAGCAGTTTTCTCAAGAATATGTTTTCTAAGGGTTTTAAATATCGCTTCCTCTTTCTAATCAGAGTAGTGTGTTGCACTTATTTTTTTAAAAAAAATATACAAAATTCCAAGAGACAGGACATTTTTCTGGTTTTTATCATCATTATAATCATTGTAGTATACTTCATTCATTCATTCATTCATTCATTCATTCATTCATTCATTCATTCATTCATTTATAAATGAATATAAAATCCATGAAGAATTGCATATTCAATAGTGAACCTATCCAATTTTGGCAGCAGTTTTCTCAAGAATATATTTTCCAGGGGTTTAAAAATCTCTCTCCCCCTCTCACACCCACACCCACACTCTTTCACTATTTGTCTCTTTAATCAAAGTTGTGTGTTGTACTTACTTTTTAAAAATATACAAAATTCCAAGAAAGGGACTGTTTTTTCTGCTTTTATCACATCATCATCATTGTAATATCATTCATTCATTATCTTGTATGTCATTCATCTCACCTACTTATGACAGCATCAGATATTTCTTTCTTTTTCCAGGACTTCCTGAAATCATTGTGAATGTAATCACATTCCCATTCCAGGAAGTACCTTGGAAAACCACATAAAGCATAAGACTGGCATAACGGTGCCAGTTTTTGTTTGGTTTTTTGTTTTTTTTTGCTTTTTAATTTAAACCTAGACAAGATCTTTGGACTTCAAGTATGCTTTTGAAACTTCATCCACCTATTTTGGTTCTTGCTCATATTCATTCTGCCATATATTTTCTGTGAGCAAAGCATCAAATGCATTCCATCGGGATACATGCTATTCTTTTCTCTCTCTAATTTACATTTCAATTATATGTGATTCAATTGTGTTTTAAAGAGGATACTGAATTTTTAAAAAGCCCACTACCAATATCAGTTTTCTAAAATCTCATGCCTTTTCTGAATTGAAAGCAAACTCTGTTGAAAATAGTCATATCTCTGTAAAAAAAAAAAAAAAAAAAAAAACACAGAAAGCTCACCTGTATCAGGAATATAATTTAAAAATAATATAAAATGGTACAAGGTGGAACACAGCCTTCAGAGGGATACGTCTCTTTTCCCCAAAGTAGCCCAGTGCATATTCTTGACAATGTTTCTTCTGCATACTTTTCTAATTTCACTTTCCCTGTTGCTAAGGGAAACAGGCCTCCTTTTCTTGTTATGTTGCGGGTTGTAATATAGTAAGAAAAGAAATAATTTAAATAGGCTGGAAACAGATTGTAAACACTTCCAGTTCATGGTGCTTATCGGTACCAATGGACCACGGACAATGAGATTCTATGAAGCAAAACACCACCTTCTACCATCCGCTTTACTTTCAGTAATTCCTCTGGAATGCATGTGGACCACACCTTCATTCTTAGAAAATACATGTAGAGCAGTGTCTTCTTCGAAGTGAGCACATCTACCAAGAAAAACTAGATTTTTGGACAATCTGCAGGAGTCAGAGGAAGGGATCAGTTTGCCTCCTGGTAAATAGGTGAATTGTGTGTGGTTGCTCTGCCAGGATGCAATTTGTAATTTGGCAATAGCAATAGCACTTAGACTTATATACTGATTCATAGTGCTTTTACCTCCCTCTCTAAGTGGTTTACAGAGTCAGCCTATTGCCCCCAACAATCTGGGTCCTCATTTTACTCACCTCAGAAAGATGGAAGGCTGAGTCAACCTTGAGCTGGTAAGAATCGAACAGTAGCCTGCAGTACTGCACTTTAACCACTGCGCCACCGCGGTATCAACCTTTGGGATTTCAAAATCCCACACCAGCAAAGTAACCTGGTACAGGTAAAGGGAGATAGCCGAGATTTTTTTTTTCCTAATGAGTGAGAAAATATGGATTAGTTAGCAAAACTGGCCTAAAATATTTTACTCCCCAAAGTACAATCTAAGATTTCTCCCAAAGACACAGCCAATGTAAAGAGTGATGAAAATAAGATATTTTGATGATGGTATATTAGGTGAAGTCCAGAAGTATACTAGTCTGGCAATTGTGAAGTCAGACTAAAGGACAGAGAAACTACACAAAAAATTCAGCCAGGGCACTACTGAAGAATGAGGTAACTGTTTTGCTAGCTCACAGAATTCTCCAAATGTTCAGCAGATGGAAGTTACAGGTACTTATACAGTGTATTATTAATTCTTTTATTAAATTTTTCTCATCGGTGTCAATAGCAGCCTACTGACTGACTGACTGACTGATTGACTGACTGATGGATGGATGATGTGTCATCAAATTGGTTTCAACTCTTACTGACTCCATATATGGATTTTCTCCAGGAGGATCTGTTCTGAATCTGGTTTTTCAGGCATTCCAATTTCCCATTCATTGCTGCTACAATTGAACTTGTGAACCTACCTTTCTGTTGATCATCCTTTCCTCTTTCCTTCTACCTTTTCCAGCATTTTACACTTCTCTTGAGAACTAGTTCTTTGCATAATGTGATGATTTCAGAGTAGTCAGTTGTACCTTTGGGGAAACCTGTGCTGACTTATTTTACGATTCATTTCTTTGTTTTTCTTTTTGACTATTTGTGGGCTTTTTCAGGATTCTTCTCTAACATCAATGTTCAAAAGTGTTAACCTTCTTTTCTTACCTCTTCAAAGTCCAACTTTTGCTCCCATAGAACATCAAAAGAAAAACAACTGCTTGTACAGTTTTGATCTTTGTGGATACACATCATAGTATCATAACAGTATTTCCAATAACTGCACTAGTGGTGGGTTTCAAAAAATTTTGGAACCTCTTCTGTAGGTGTGGCCTGCTTTCCGGGTCCACTGGTGGAACCTCTTCTAACCTGTTCAGTAGATTTGATGAACCGGTTCTACCGAATAGGTGCTAACTGGTAGGAACCCACCTCTGAACTGCACCATGGTTAGTTCTAGTCTGTGGGATATTTCTAAACAGTGACAATCATTCTTAATACAGAAGCTATCTGCCACTTATCTGCCAGTATCTTTATTGTTAATGCTGAGGCTCATTTGTTTTTCTTTGTACTTAATCTTACTCTCATTTTTTTCATTGTTCCTTGATTTTCTTTACTGCATCTTACAGATCTTTTGCATGTTCAGCTTTCAGAGTTCTGTCATTAGTAAAGTGCAAGTAATTGATATTTCTTTCTCTAATTTTAAATGCTTCTTCCACTCCATCGCCCCATAATATATATTCAGATATAGGTTGAATAAATATTGAGCATACATAGCTTTGTCTCCCTTCTCTGCAAACCCGGGCCAGTTTGTTTTATCATGTTCCTAACCTATATTTAGGTTTCACATGAAGACTATAAGATGCTTTCAGATTACCATTTCATAAGCACATTTCACTGTCTTATTTGGTTGAAATAATCAAAGGTTCTACTTTAATGAGTGAAGCATATATTGATTTAATGTTGGTACTCTTTGCCTTTCTCAATTATCCTGCATGTACTAGCAATAATGCCTCCTGTTCCTGGGCTTTTGTTAAAGTCATATTGAACATCTGGTATCTCACTTTCCATATAAGGCTAAAATCTGCATTGGATGATGATTATGTCAGAGTTTGTTGCAGAAATCAAATCCAGAAAGCACACACAGGTAACTGATTCAGCAGGATTGATTTAAATAAGAAACTTCTTTATATGCAATACTATATATAATATCCAAGCAGTTCACAGAAGGACAGTTAACAGGAGGACATATTCACAGAAGGACTATAATGGGAACAGACAACATATATTTAAATGTATAAGTTAACCTAAGCCACGGTCAGGCTCCAAACTGTTTCAGCTCCCAAAAAGCCCTCATTGGCTGACTTAGTTGCTATGCCTATAATTGGCTGAGCTTGTTCCCATATCCTATTCCACCCAGTCCCCAATGGCTCACCTGTTGCCATGTCTATCCCAGTTCATGAACAAAATACATTGACAGATTATAGCATTATTTTGCTAGAATGAGAAAGTTAAACACTCTGTGAGGCCTTCTTTTGTATTGTCATATAGACTGACCTCTTCCAGTCTATTGACCATTCTCCATATTTATTGCTATAGTTTGGTTAGATATTTACAGATACTTCTTCTGTTGAGAGTTTATTGTGTGTGTGTGTGTGTGTGTGTGTGTTTTCGTACATTTTCATGAGTGTAGGTATGCTGGTCAGCATATGGCAGCTCCAATCACACTTTCACACTTTAAGCCCAAAACCCAGCCTGAAGATGTCGAGTGAGACCTCGCTGAAACGTTGCCAAGAAAATCTCAATCTTACATGGGAAAAGACCTGAATACAACAAGACCAGCATATATATATGCCATATGGCATATTTTTGTAAATATTCCTATAACCTCATAACTTGTTAAGGACTAGAGCACAAACTTCATCTTTTATTGTAGTACCTGAAGTTCTTGTAGATAATATCTTCCAAGATATCTTGAATGTTGATTTCTCTGATATGAAGAATTTCAATATCCTCCTTCCATTTTTCTTTGATATTCTTGGAATCATTTCCTACCTGCTCATTAGCAATTAACTTCATTATAACAATGAAATAATCCTGTGTTCTCTCCACCCCTACCTTGAGTTTCACTCAAGAAATGATAGAGGGTGCCTATTGAGATAGTTGCCATGCCCCCATGGCTTCTGTGGAATAAGTTGCCTCTTATCTGACCATTGCCTTCTCTTCCTCCTTTTGTTTCTCAAGGGTATTCTCACAACCCATTGAATATATATATAGTGGTATAGGGCAGTGATGGGATTTTTAAAAAAATTCTACCAGTTCTGTGGCCGTGGCTTGTTCGGCTTAGCTTGTTGGGCATGACAGGGAAATGATACTGCATAATCCCCATTTCCTCCTGATCAGCTGGGACTCAGGAGGCAGAGAATATATGGGGATGTGGCCTCTCAGAGGTGGTATTTACCGGTTCTCCGAACTACTCAAAATTTCTGCTGCGAGTTCTCCAGAACTGGTCAGAACCAGCTGAATACCACCTCTGGTATTGGATCTTGTTTCAGTTCAGCCGTGATTGCAAGACATTGCTACTTTTGCCAAAACAATGTGGCAACACACTACAAACTTATATCCCTTTGGAGTTTATGGGCAATATTGCAATGCACATAGGAAAGAGCCAAGGTTCACATCACAACTCTGCAATGCTACTTGTATCATCTGAGCCCCTTTGTCCCTACTGGAGATACTTTTGCTTCAGTGCAGCCTTTACTTGCATGCCAGTTAAGTCATTTAACCTCTGACTGTATCTAGACAAAGGTTTACCAGCAAAGGTTCCTTGCAGGTAGCTAATCAAATATCACTCATGTTTTTCCCACACATATTTTACCCATGAGGGAAATCTGCTGGTAAGGAATGACTTGCTCCTAACAGTATTGCTGTGTAAATTCTGGATCTGTGTCAAATATACACCTGGATTAAAGCAGATATAAAATATGGATTATAAGCAAGCATTCTGAGAAAAAAATGAGGTTTTGAGAAAAATAATAACTTCATGTGCAAGTTTCTTCCATTTTAAGATGCAATTTCTTCAGTACAAATTACTAATATATATGTTTTTAGTCTACAAAGCTATAGGAAAGTCTATGTGCCAAATAGCTGAACTCTCCTAGCTGAAAGCTAATTATAAACAGCTCTTCATTTGTACGAGAAAGAAATATTTGGAGGAGTTGCAGAATGTGAATCAGTGTACAGGGAAAATAAGTTTATAAGCAAAGCAAATCAATTTCTAATTAGTTATTTCCTAATTTGGCATATTTTTGCAAAGTGTACTAAGATGACCCAAAGGCACGAAACCATTACATCCAGAAGGCAAGCACATACGGTAGCGTGTAGGCTACCCATTAGTGCCAAATTCTGCATCTAAACAAATGATCTGTAAACAGCCAGTCCATGGCATCACCACTACTGCCTGACCACACAGATGCAACCTTTCAAAGCAAGTGCTAAAGACTAGTTGCAGCTGTTTCCACTTGAATAAAATCTGTGTGGTCCTATTGCTTGGACTAAGACGTACAGTATATGCTAAAACAGAAAGTAGAAATCCTCTGTGGGAATTCATTTCTATTCTAACAGCTAATTCTGTCCCAAGACAAAAAAACAACCTTCAAAAGATAGAAGGATAATCCTGGCCTGGACAGACAGTCACACAGATTTATTAACGTTTTTTAAAAAAATCCTCTTCTGAGACTGGTCCAAGGGTTCCAAATATGGAATAAGATAAAAGTTGATATGAAGAAAGGAAGCAAAAATGAAATTCTTTGGTCTCCAGGAAGTGAACATTAAATTATATATGATATATACAAATTATTTGGGGTCTTTAGAAAAAGTGCTCACCATACTGAATAAATGGTTTGGATATTTAGAGGGATATCTAGGGTACATATCTCCTCCCATTCTGATTCTTTCAAAATTGCAATTATTCCCCAAGTCATGAATTGTGTTGCGTCCTCCTGACGCAGCCGGCAGCCATAGCCAGAACCCGAAGCTTCTGATTGGCTTTGGCGCACCGGCCGGCCAGCGGGAGAAATACACTCCGCTGATTGGCTACCCGCCTGACAGCTGTCAAATATAAATGGCTGTCAGGCGGGCTCTGCTCCCTGTTCGTGTTCTGTTGTTGACTGTTGGTTTCTGCAATAAAGTTTGGTTAAATTCACCTCAGGCTCTCGTCTTTAAAAAATTGAACCCTTTCTTTCTTCAGCATCATGAAATGAATTAGGAATTTACAGTTAGGAAGCATTTTCCTTCTATTGGTGGGTAGAACTGCAAGTAAATTGCCCTACACTGCCTAAGATAGTCTGCTGTTGTAGATAGGGT
This sequence comes from Thamnophis sirtalis, assembly GCF_051295495.1. Lineage (NCBI taxonomy): Eukaryota > Metazoa > Chordata > Lepidosauria > Squamata > Natricidae > Thamnophis > Thamnophis sirtalis. The sequence goes on along the minus strand of NW_028261382.1, from coordinate 126,638,421 downwards.
GGAGAATGCCATACTATCTATCCATGACCCAGTGGTAGGTTGCTCTTACTGTCGCTACCGGTATGCTGATCGCGGTCTGTCCGTGCATGAGCCTTATGTGCACTGCGCATGCACTGACATGTGCTGTGCAATCCACCGCCCCTGTGACATCCAGCTGTTTGTCAGGGGACATGCAGGCTCTACACGCTGTGCCCATGTGCGCAGTGTGCCTTTTGGCATAAATACAGCTATAGAGTGCGGGCAGGCGGGTGGGCCAAATAAGCCACCGTACCGGTACGCCTTTAGCTGCTCCAGGCTACTACTGGTATGGCCATACAAGTCAGGACTGGCAGCAACCCACCACTGCCATGACTGCTGTTAAAGTATAGTTTATTTATCAATCTGATCAGCTTCTGTAAGTAGAATGACAGAAAAGAAACTCTCATGTTCTTCAACTGAGGGAGCAAAATATATTAAGCAGCCTCAAAAAATAATGGCATGTATACAATGACAAAAATGCCTAGAAGTTAGATGTCAGACAAATGAGAGAACAAATGAAGACCCAAGACCCAGTTTAAAAAAAAATAGTGAAGATATGGGAACTCCAACCTATTCAATGGTTCATATAACAGCCCACATTTGCTCATATCATAAACTGAGATTTCTATAAGGAGACTCCTGGTAGATCAGCTCAAGAGCCCATCTAATCCAACATTTCATTACACAAAAGATGACACATTTATTCTATTGATACTCCCCAGCATCTACTATTTATGGCATGCTATGGTTAAGCAGGTGGTAAACAGCCATCTAGAGTGGAACTATTCAAGGGGCCTTAAGAGTTGATGGTTCATGATGGTTCCATGAAAATCAAAAAAAAGAAGAGAAGATAAAGTTTCACCTCTGAAGAAGGAAAACAGAGATTGCAGGAATCAATGTTCACATGACATATAGATTGACAGAAAGTTAACTAAATTTCAACAGTGAATTATTTTTAAGTGGCTGAAGATATTGCAAATGGAGAAACAAGTTAAGGATACTTTCATAAAATTGGTGTGACAATTTCCCTGTTTTCCTCCTTTTCCCATCCTTGAATTGAAGATTTTATCTTTACCTTAAAAAAATTGGAAAACTCACATTCAGTTTCTCAGTTTCTTGTGACTAATTCTACACATAGTTTTTTTTAAAAAAAATCTAATCTTGAACAGACCAAAAATAGATCCGCATTGACCTTTGAAAACCATAAACTCTAAGATAATTAGTCATGGTTACATTTTTCCAAGGCCTGGAGGTCGCATTGTAATTCCACCTTTTACCTTTTGCATAGGATAGAGTAAAAAATGATATTTTATCTCTTTTTACTTTAGTAAAATCTTCATAATGGTTCCCACTTACCAGCAGTGATATCTAATTGTATAAGATAATAAATTACTCCATTTTGACTTACTGTTTTCCCTTACATGTTTCAATTTCATTTTAGATATTTAGTTAAAAGCAACACATACCTACGTGTTTCATTTGACGCCCAAAATAAGCACTTGGCCTTATTTTTGGAAAGGTCTTATTATTTTTGAGGTGCAGGAGGCGGCCAGCATGGTCACTTCATGGCTCCTGCAGTGTTGCAATATTTTTGGGGAGGGATTATTTTTGGGGAAGGGGCTTATTTTAGTGCACGCGCTCAAAAGCCTGATTGGGCTTATTATCTGGGGAGGTGCAAATTAGCCTACTGGATAATTATTTTAATTCAAGGAAACAGGTTTTTTCCCTTATGAAAGAATTAATTTTGCAATAATTCAGCCCTTGGACTACTGAAGATCAATAATACAATTATTTATTAAACTTTAGAAAGCATTGGAATTAACACTTGTTGAAAACCATTTCTTATTAGTAGCATCATGTATAAACAAAATAACTATATAGATATATATTATCTATCCATCTAGGCATACATCTATCCATTTATGTACCTATCTATCTAGCTGATTGTATGATGAAAGAAAAACCTAGAGAATAAAAGAGGAAAGAGAAGAGAGCAAAGGTAATATTTATAGTACGGAGGAGGAGGAGGAGGAGGAGGAGGAGGAGGAGGAGGAGGAGGAGGAGGAGGAGTTTCAGAAGTGTTTAAATAAGGAGTGGCCACCCTTCCTAAAATCTACCAGAACTCATGTTTGATTGTTTGTCCTGTGGCTATCTTGAAAGGGTAGATATTTAAATCCATAAGTCTACATTTTCATTCTTCTGGTATCATTACTATAAGCCATAAAGGAATGACATTTAATAGTAACAATGTAGTATTCTGCCTTTAGGAAGCAAAATCAAATAGCTAATTTCTGGTTTAGTAATAGTTCAAATACTTCTGAAAAAAGATCTTGTATATTATTACAAGTTGAATATTGTAACGCTGTATGATACATACTCCACTTTTAATAACATGTCCTGTATTGGGTACCATACTAAAAGAATGATTCATACAAACTGTGACAGGTTCAGAAAAATCAACAGGTGTGAAAGACAGCTAGCAAGTAAGTATTTTTAAAGACTGAAGTAATTAGTAATATATAACCTTGATAAATAAAGCTGAAAAAGCTGAGATGAATTATCACAACCTTCTTCAAATATCTGAGAAAAGTTCATACTTGTTTTATGTTCCTTCAGATGGTAGAATCCAGAAGAATGATGGATGAGTGTGGTGCTTTCAAAATTGGATAAATAAATTAACAAATAATTAAATTACAGAAAGGTAAATTCTGAATATCAGGAAAAAAACATACCAAAGGAACAATGGTGATGTGGTTAGAATGCAATATTGCAGGTTAACTCTGTCCACTGCTAGGAGTTCGATCCCAAATGGCTCAAGGTTGACTCAGATTTCTCAGGTCAATAAAATGAGGACCCAAATTGTTGGGGACAATATGCCAACACTGTAAGCCACACCTGGAGTGCTATAGAAAAGTATGGAGTGGTATATAAGTTTATTGCTAAGAACCATAAGTCTGAGTTGCTTTTATCTGCATTCTTGAACTGAATGAGGTTTATCTGTTTATCATAATTGTATAGACACACATCTAATATGAAAGAAACTCTGGATGGCATTCAACACATAATTTTAAAAAAAGAAATATATTGAAACAGATACAATTTTTAAAAAAATGACTATACACACCAAACAGGAGACAATAAAATTAACTACAGTAAGAAAACCATTGCAAAATTTATCTTGTTCCCTGGGAACCCCAAGTTTGATAACATAACCAGGTCTAGCTAAATTTTGAAAAGCTTGGCCCAAAGTCCCACTCTATCATTCTCTAATGGGTTTTGAAAACTGTATTTGCTCAGATCAAAGAAGCCCGCACAATTTTACCCTACAATTTTTGATTTATATCTCTTTAAACTTTTGAGTCCCCCCCCCACCTCTGATTCTGCAGAAACAATTTTACATGATGAGGAGTGGGAATGCAGCGTCTGCTACAAAACCACAGCAAGGCTTTTCATTAATGGGTTCATGCTGCTACTAAGCAAAGCCAAGGAATTTGTTCTCCTTCTGCTGGCTCATTGGATCTGTATTGTTAAAATATAAATGTAAAAGCCACTTATATTCTTGTACCTGTTAGATTATATTGTGTAACAAATGTATTTTTTTATACTTAGATGTGTTTCCCCTGTTTTATTTATTTATTTATTTGTGTGTGTCTCTCTGTGTGCGCGTGTGTTTGTTTGTTTGTTTTTTTAATAAATCTATATGTATACAGCGAGCAGGCCATGGAGGCAGTGAGAGCAGCCTGCTTGTTGCTCTCACAGCACCTTCCACAGCACACTTACATTTAGCATGCTTCACAAGGGGGGGGAGACCAAAACAACACAAAACAACACAATTACGATGTGGAGCATCAGCCACAGCTGGGCCAGTGTCTTGGGGTGGCGATCAAGTCACGCGTCTCCCCGAGCGACCAAAGAACACGCAGCACCAAGAAGCACCAGAAGAATGTACAGTATGTTTTCTAGGTGGTTTCCTTTCTCACTTAAATGATCCACCTAGGAGATAGGATTTAGGAGCAACAGCTTTTGGTGATTTCTGCCTACTCACTTGATGAACCTATTCTTATTAGGTGTTTTACAGAACAAACATATTTCCCCCAACAATCTGGGTATTCATTTTAGTGACCTGGGAAGGATGGAAAGCTGAAATAAAATTGAGCTGGTCAGGATCGAACTCTGCAGTGGGCAGAGTTAGTATGCAATACTGAGTTCTAATCACTGTGCACCATGGTTCGAGTGATGGGCTGCTGCCAGTTCAAACAGGTTCTGCCCCTCATCCTCACCCCTCACCCTGGTGCTATGCTGTCCTATTTAGCCTTGTTTTTGAAGCGCATTTACGCGTGAACCGGTTGTTAATTCATGTGCCACCCACCTCTGCATGGTTCCTACATATAATGGGGTCCCCTGATCAACTTACTCAGACTGAAGAAGCAACTTGGATAAGCTGCAAAATGTTTCAAACAAAACAAAGAAAGTATAGTTGCCATGAGTCAACTTCCAGACAACTCTACCTGGTTGACTGAGAATCTTCATTGGTCTTAAATAGTGTGTGTACACAATAATTTTTATTCTTACAGAAATGAAGCAATAAGTGTATCTTCTGGTTCACAAAAACCATTATCTTTGCATCATTACAACTACATAGCAGACTAAAACATTCACTGTTTATCAACAATTGACAACAACTTGGAACATTTTTTGTGTTCTGTATTTGTAATGGAGGTCATTATTCAGCCACTTTTCTTTACTATAATAAAATCATATATCAGATTTAATACTTGGAAAGACAGGCCAAAAGTCAAAGGCCTGTTCTTCCCAAGAACCATCTTAGCTAGGTATTGGAAAAGTGATTCTTTGTGCAGCACCAACACATGACAGCATATCTTTAATTTCTCTCTAACACAATAGTGTTATCTCTCTGTCACCGCTGCCTTCTCTCTATTGTCAGTGTAAATATGAGATATCTTTAAATAAAGGGCAGAATAATTGGTTTTAATCACCACAACATGCATTTTACATGACACCTAGTACATACGTTTTAGCTAGGCAGCCAGTATTAGAAAACCAAGTGGTGATTTAGAGAAATGTGATACTTTTTTTTAAAGGGAGACATTAAATATATGGAATAGTCCAGCAACTTTATAGCATCTGCTCAGATTTAAGATTGTTATGACCCTAAACAAGGGTGTTTCATATCCATTTGCCATCACAAAATATTTGTCCTCAAATTTCAGATCACAAGGAAAGTTCACCTCCCCCATAGGAACACTTTTCAATCCTTTTGATTAAAATTTCCAGGATGTTCAGTTTTATTCACAAAGTTGTGTTGTTGCAGCACCCTGTGGTCATGTTATTATGATTTCTGATGCTTCCTGCCAGATTCTCACATACAAGACAATGGGGAAGTCAGAAAGAAGTGAGTGTCATGCTTTGCTGTGATTCTAGGCCAAACACTTTGGTGAATGTGCTGATTTACCTGGAGAAACCAATATTCCAGCACGGTCAGTTATATATCACTTTAAGTCAGGGAAAAAGAAATGAAAATGTTAGAGTAGTCTTGAAGGATGGCAGATCAGCCAGAGAAGTTGTCATGAAATCCTTTATTAAATGAAGAGGAGTTATATTTCCCTTGCTATGCATCTTTCTTCTTTAGCAAATTGATGTTTTCTTCTATAATAGTCAAAGCAAAATGATAGTAATACCATTCATGAAAATGTAATATTTATTCTGGTCATATTAGATTGCATTACCTTTCTCTCAAAGGAAGATCCAACAAATTCCAGAGTTGTCTAGTTTACAGCTAAAAAGAGACATATAAACAAGTTCAGTGGGAGAAAGATTCTAAGCTTTGAGAAGAAATAAAAAAATTGTTTAGGAAAAGTTTTTGTTTTGTTTTGTTTATATGTTTATTTGCTGGGTTTGGTCAATGTATATGTTTTGGCAATATGTATAGAAAGAAATGAATGAGTTGAAGGAAATGAAAACTTCACAACTGCTCTGTACAAAATGCAGAAATGTAAAGTATGAACAATCTTTATCCATAAAACCATATCTCCAAAATCAGAGAGCCAGGATTTTTTTTTAAAGAAAACACCTTCTTGGTTGAAAGGGAATTTGAATCTAATAGGCCTAAATCCAAAACAACACAATGCTAGTTTATGAAAAGCAGTGAAGATGGATGTGTCCCAGATGCCCCTTTGTCTCTATACTCATTCAAATTCCCCTGTTTTATAATTCTTGCAGAACTATTGCTACCACTACAGCAGGGCGCATGGAAATTTTGGCCAAGCATCAGAGAATTCCATAGCTAGCACAGTTTAAATATGTTCCAGCTTAAGCTCCTGAACAGAAAATAACAGATGGCATATAACCTTTTTAAAAGGAATAGAATATTGCCATTGAGAATAATCATATTTATTCTTGAAGAGTCCGGTGCATGGAAGCTTTCGATGCCTGATAGCTAATGCATATAACAGTCTGTTGTAAATAATATGACAACAAGAATGTCCAGTTGGAACCAAAGAAAGTATGCAGATTAAAACAGCCTCCCCTAAGCTAAAAATGGATCTGTGTCTCTGTACTATAAACTAAGCATGTGGGTGAAAGCCTGATGAAGTACAGAAATGCTTTTTATAATATACAGTCCCTGGATAGTAGGGTTAGCTTTCACAGAATGTGCCATGCAAAATATTATTTCCTAGAAAGGAGTGGTGTGTGCAAATCTAGTTATCAGATGGAAAGGTATGGGAACTAATAGATGAGCAGTTGACAAATAACCTCAAATCAAAGCTTTGATCTGAGTCCAATAGATCAGCAGAAATTAAAGAATCCAGATAATTTACTCATTTACAATTCTATGAAAACTTCCTCAAACCCAAAGGAAAGAAATCAAGTAAATTCTAACATTAGACTATCTAAACAAATGTTCTTTGTTTAATATGTAAAATGTCCTATATAAATTTTGGGAATATAACTGGACAACTGGAGAAATTCTTGTCCATTACCTATATTTAATTTGTTTGTTCAAAATCCAGAAAGAAACAATCCCTCTTTTTTGGATGTTTTATACATTATTTAGTCTAATACATCCATCACTAGAACTGTTGAAATACTTTTTATTACTTTCCCTTATCAGTTCTGAAGTTATATTGACCCTGCAATGCTATTGTGCATATTATTTTAAGAATAGAATAGAATTCAATTCTTTCTTGGAGAAGTGTGATTGGACACACAAGGAATTTGTGTCCAGTGTATAAGCTCTCAGTGTACGTACAAATTACAAACATCCAGTGTACATACAAACATAAACTCTCATACAAACATACAAACAAAAATGTGATAAATCTTACATCATAGGATACAATCCTAAGTGATAAATCATAAGAAGTAGAAGAATGTGGGTTAGACAGCATCACCATCAGCTGGATTTGCAACTGGCTGACCAACCACCCTCAACATGTAGTCCTCAATGGAACTGCATATTCATGGAGGGAAGTATGCAGTGGAGTATCCCAAGGTTCTGTTTTGGGCCCACTACTCTTCAACATCTTCATCAATGATTTGGATGAGGGAATAAATGGGGAACTCATCAAATTTGCAGATGACACCAAGCTGGCAGGAATAGCCAACACTCCAGAAGAGAGGCTTAAGATACAGAAGGATCTTGACAAACTTGAACATTGGGCACTATCTAATAAAATGAAATTCAATGGTGAAAAGAGTAAGGTTCTACATTTAGGCAACAAAAACGAAATGCACAGATACGGTATAGGTGGTACCTTGGTCAACAGTAGTAACTGTGAAAGGGATCTTGGAGTCCTAGTGGACAACCATTTAAATATCAGCCAGCAGTGTGCAGCAGCTGCCCAAAAAGCCAACACAGTTCTATGCTGCATAAACAGAGGGATAGAATCAAGCAATAGCAATAGCAATAGCAGTTAGACTTATATACCACTTCATAGGGCTTTCAGCCCTCTCTAAGTGGTTTACAGAGTCAGCATATTGCACCCAACAACAATCCGGGTCCTCATTTTACCCACCTTGGAAGGATGGAAGGCTGAGTCAACCCTGAGCCGGTGAGATTTGAACAGCCGAACTGCAGAACTGCAGTCAGCTGAAGTAGCCTGCAGTGCTGCATTTAACCACTGCACCACCTCGGCTCTTCAAGATCACGTGAAGTGTTAATACCACTTTATAATGCCTTGGAAAGGCCACACTTGGAATTCAGTTTTGGTCGCCACGATGTAAAAAAGATGTGGAGATTCTAGAAAGAGTGCAGAGAAGAGCAACAAAAATGATTAGGGGCCTGGAGACTAAAACATATGAGGAACAGTTGCAGGAACTGGGTATGTCTAGTTTAATAGAAAGAAGGACTCGGGGAGACATGATAGTAGTGTTCCAATATCTCAGGGGTTGCCACAAAGAAGAGGGAGTCAAACTATTTTCCAAGGCACCTGAGGGTAGAACAAGAAGCAATGGGTGGAAACTAATCAAGGAGAGAAGCAACTTGGAACTGAAGAGAAATTTCCTGACATTTAGAACAATTCATCAGTGAAACAACTTGCCTCCAGAAGTTGTGAATGCTCCAACACTGGAAGTTTTTAAGAAGATGTTGGCTAACCATTTTTCTGAAACGGTATAGGGTTTCCTGCCTAGGCAGAGGGTTGGACTAGAAGACCTCCAAGGTCCCTTCCAACTCTGCTACTGTATTATTGTATAAGATACCAATAGGAAAGATGAGAAGGATAATAGCAATACAGACTTACTACATGGTTAGATAGCCTTAGACATAAGACAGTGCTGTGGTAAATAGGTGTTTAGTAGAGTGATGATATAAGGAAAAATAGTCTATGTCCAGGATGTGATATATAATAATAATAATAAGAACAATAACAATAACAATAACAATAATAATAAACTCCGCCATTGCCGGTCCCAAGCCCGGATGAGAAAGGAGGAGGGTTGGGGTCAGGTTGGCATCTGGTCCCGTAAAAAAAAACCCGCCAACCCATACAATATGGTGAAAAAAACAAATAAGAATTCCATAGTGCATTGGTCGTCGTGCAGGTTAACAAGGGCCGCGGCGGATGTTGGGGTCCCTGGACATCCGTCGACAAGTGGGGTACAAGTGGACCAGCCAACAAAACGACAAAAATATAGTGCAGATGAAAACCGTGCCATAATGGCCTGTTACTACAACTCAGAGCCAGAAAAAAGAGGCTATTTAAAGCGAATGTATGAATTATGGAAGCAACAATATCCAGATTCAAATGTTAGTGAACAAAGACTAGCAGATCAAAGGCAATTTATTATACGGAATAAAGTGTTTAGTGAAGTTGAACATGAGGAAATTCAGGCAAATTGCAAAACCCAAAAAACAATATCACAAGTGGAAATAACTGATATTCAAGACACAACTAAAGACATTATAGTAGAACTCCCAGAAGAAGCTCTCGGGGAGGAAATAACATCACCACCACTAGAACCAGTTATCACTGAACCAACTGATGAACTAACTCAAAAACAAAAAGAATTGAAGGATAAGATCATGGAGCATTTTCTGCTTAATGAGGAAAGGCAACGTTTACCATCACTAAAAACTGTGCCTAAGAAAATTTTGGCCCCTATCATGAAAATGGTTAATGCAGTGTTTTCAACAATTGAACCGGGATCCATCTTGGAAACAAACCAGTTAATGTACAGCGCAGCTGTAATAGTCACTAATGAACTAGGCATTAAAATTAAAGTACCTAGTCACACAACAGAAAAAGCATCAAAGCCAAAGTGGAAAATCCGTTTAGAACAAAAAATCAAAAAATTAAGGGCAGATGCTAGTAACTTAAAGAACATGCATGAGCAACGGCTTAAAAACAACAAAATCATAGATCAGCTAATCAGAAGATATAGATTGGATACAAGAAACATCAATGAAGCTGTAGAGATTGTAAAACAGCAGATAACAGCAACAGCTAGAAAAATTGAAAGATATGAGGCACGAATCATCCAATATAAACAAAATCAGCAATTTCGATCAGACCAACAGCGTTTTTATCAAAGTCTTAATGTGAATGGTGACACCAAAAGTGAAAAACCAGAAAAACAGGCCACAGTTGAATTCTGGAAAGAATTGTGGGAAAATGCAAAGGACTACAACAAGGAAGCAAAGTGGATACATGACTTTGAGAAAAGCATTGGCAACAAACAAATGCAAGTATTAGAAATAACAACTGAGATGGTCAAAAATCGAGTTAAAAAGGTAAAGAATTGGACATCACCTGGAAAGGACCAATTACATGGTTTCTGGCTCAAATATCTGACCAGTTTACATGCAATATTGGCCAGGCAACTGAATGAAATTTTACAAAAGGGCCAAATTGATGAATGGTTGACAACTGGAAAAACATACTTGATTCAGAAAGATGCAACTAAAGGAACAACACCTGAAAACTACAGACCAATAACATGCTTGCCAACAACCTTCAAATTACTCACAGGCATTATTGCAGATAACATGATGGATTATTTGGAAACAAACAACATCTTGCCAGTAGAGCAAAAAGGCAACAAAAGAAGGAGCAGGGGCACAAAAGATCAGCTTCTAATTGATAAAATGATATTAGAAAATTATAAGAACAGAAAAACGAACTTGAATATGGTCTGGATTGATTACAAAAAGGCATTTGACTCACTGCCACATAGTTGGATCATAAAATGCTTAGAAACAACTGGCATTAGGAAAAATGTTACATCCTTTACTGAAAAGGCGATGAAGCAATGGAGAACTGAGTTGGCAGTAGGGAATGAGATCTACGGAATGGTTAATATCAAGCGAGGAATTTTCCAGGGTGATTCACTTTCACCTCTTCTCTTCATCATCGCAATGATCCCACTATCAGTAATCTTTAAAAAAATGAAATTAGGCTACCAAACAGCCAAAGAAGCTGAAAAAATTTCGCATTTACTATATATGGATGATTTGAAACTCTATGGAAAGTCAGAAATAGAAATCCAATCATTGACAAACACAGTCCGAGTATTCAGCACCGATATTTCAATGCAGTTTGGCATGGAAAAATGCGCCACTGTATCCATAAAAAGGGGCAAAATCACTGTATGTGAGGGAATTGAAATGCCCAATGGCCAATTAATTAAATGCAAAGAAAATGAAGCCTACAAATACTTAGGCATTCTGCAGTTGGATAACATCAAGCACGGAGAAGTAAAAACTATTGTCAGGCGAGAGTACACCAACAGAGTTAGGAAAATTATGAAATCTAAATTAAATGGTGGAAATACAATCAAGGCCATAAATACCTGGGCAATACCAGTTATAAGATACACAGCTGGTATAGTTAACTGGACATAAGCTGATTTGGACATTTTGGACCTAAAAACCAGGAAACTAATGACAATGCACTATAGTTTACATCCACGTGGTGATACTGATAGATTATACCTGCCCCGAAAATCACGTGGCAGAGGATTATTACAAGTGAAGCAAACAGTTGAAGAAGAAAAACATGCACTGGCTGATTATTTAAAAGAAAGTCAAGAACATCTATTAATCGAAGTAAAGAACAAAAATCTACTGAAGGCCCAACAGACGAAACAAGAATCCAGAAAAGATGTGATAAAATCAAGAATGGAGAGTTGGCAGAACAAAGCACTGCATGGCCAATTTCTGGAAAAAATAAATGATAAAGTGGACAGTGAACAAACTTGGTTATGGTTAAAAACAGGTACATTAAAGAAAGAAACAGAGTCACTAATCCTGGCTGCGCAAGAACAAGCTATCCGCACAAATGCCATTAAGGCCAAAATTGAAAAATCCTCTGATGATGCCAAATGCAGACTTTGCAAAGAAGCTGATGAAACTGTTGATCACATACTCAGCTGCTGTAAAAAAATCCCGCCGACTGATTATAAATTGCGGCACAATTCAGTAGCACAAATGATCCATTGGAATTTGTGCAAAAATTATAATATTAAAACAGCAACAAACTGGTGGGAACATCAGCCTGAAAAAGTCACCAAAAATCAGATGGTCAAGATCTTGTGGGATTTCCGTATACAAACCGACAAAATACTGGCGCATAATACACCAGACATCACACTGGTTGAGAAAAATAAGGTCACAATCATAGACATCGCAATACCAGGTGATAGCAGGGTCGCCGAGAAGGAACATGAAAAAATCGCAAGATACCAGGACTTAAAAATCGAAATTCAACGACTATGGCACAAACCAGCAGTGATAATTCCAGTGGTAATTGGCACACTGGGTGCTATTCCAAAAGCACTGGAATTACATTTAAAACAGTTAAAAATTGACAAAATCACCATCAGTCAAATGCAAAATCCGCACTGCTTGGATCTGCACGCATATTACGAAAATACGTTACGACGTCCTAGGCCCCTGGGTGGGGCCCGACTAGTAACTAATGCCAAATCCGGCGAAACAACCGGCCGCTGTGATACAATTGTATAATAATAATAATACAGAAAAACAAACTTGAATATAGTCTGGATTGATTACAAAAAGGCATTTGACTCACTGCCACATAGTTGGATCATAAAATGCTTAGAAACAACTGGCATTAGCAAAAATATTACATCCTTTACTGAAAAGGCGATGAAACAATGGAGAACTGAGTTGGCAGTAGGGAATGAGATCTATGGAATGGTTAATATCAAGTGAGGAATTTTCCAGGGTGATTCACTTTCACCTCTTCTCTTCATCATCGCAATGATCCCACTATCAGTAATCTTTAAAAAAATGAAATTAGGCTACCAAACAGCCAAAGAAGCTGAAAAAAATTCTCATTTACTATATATGGATGATTTGAAACTCTATGCAAAGTCAGAAATAGAAATCCAATCATTGACAAACACAGTCCGAGTATTCAGCACCGATATTTCAATGCAGTTTGGCATGGAAAAATGTGCCACTGTATCCATAAGAAGAAGCAAAATCACTGCATATGAGGGAATTGAAATGCCCAATGGCCAACTAATTAAATGCAATGAAAATGAAGCCTACAAATACTTAAGCATTCTGCAGTTGGATAATATCAAGCATGGAGAAGTAAAAACTATTGTCAGGCGAGAGTACACCAACAGAGTTAGGGAAATTTTGAAATCTAAATTGAATGGTGGAAATACAATACCAGTTATAAGATACACAGCTGGTATAGTTAACTGGACATAAGCTGATTTGGACATTTTGGACCTAAAAACCAGGAAACTAATGACAATGCACTATAGTTTACATCCACGTGGTGATACTGATAGATTATACCTGCCCCGAAAATCACGTGGCAGAGGATTATTACAAGTGAAGCAAACAGTTGAAGAAGAAAAACATGCACTGGCTGATTATTTAAAAGAAAGTCAAGAACATCTATTAATCGAAGTAAGGAACAAAAATCTACTGAAGGCCCAACAGACAAAACAAGAATACAGAAAAGATGTGATAAAATCAAGAATGGAGAGTTGGCAGAACAAAGCACTGCATGGCCAATTTCTGGAAAAAATAAAAGATAAAGTGGACAGTGAACTTGGTTATGGTTAACAACAGGTACATTAAAGAAAGAAACAGAGTCACTAATCCTGGCTGCGCAAGAACAAGCTATCCACACAAATGCCATTAAGGCCAAAATCGAAAAATCCTCTGATGATGCCAAATGCAGACTTTGCAAAGAAGCTGATGAAACTGTTGATCACATACTCAGCTGCTGTAAAAAAATCACGCAGACTGATTATAAATTGCGGCACAATTCAGTAGCACAAATGATCCATTGGAATTTGTGCAAAAATTATAATATTAAAACAGCAACAAACTGGTGGGAACATCAGCCTGAAAAAGTCACCAAAAATCAGATGGTCAAGATCTTGTGGGATTTCCGTATACAAACCGACAAAATACTGGCGCATAATACACCAGACATCACACTGGTTGAGAAAAATAAGGTCACAATCATAGACATCGCAATACCAGGTGATAGCAGGGTCGCCGAGAAGGAACATGAAAAAAATCGCAAGATACCAGGACTTAAAAATCAAAATTCAACGTCTATGGCACAAACCAGCAGTGATAATTCCAGTGGTAATTGGCACACTGGGTGCTATACCAAAAGCACTGGAATTACAGTTAAAACAGTTAAAAATTGACAAAATCACCATCAGTCAAATGCAAAAAGCCGCACTGCTTGGATCTGCACGCATATTACGAAAATACGTTACGACGTCCTAGGCCCCTGGGTGGGGCCCGACTAGTAACCAATGCCAAATCTGGCGAAACAACTGGCCGCTGTGATACAATTGTATAATAATAATAATAACAACAACAACAACAGTAGCATTAGCATTAGCAGTAACAGTGACAATGACAACGACAATGACAATGACAATAACAATAATTTAAAAATGACTTTAAAATGTAGGCGAAAAGCCCCACTAAACCTAAATAAATACTCAACATAGTTCAACTGTTCAGCAGTGACATCAAAATGAATTTTGGACTTGAAAAATGTGCTATATTATCCATGCAACGAGGAAAAATGGAAAAAACCAGAAGAAATAGAATTGGGAAATATTGTGAAAGCATTAGCAAAGGATGATGGTTACAAGTACCTAGGCATATTGGAAGCAGATAACATCTTGAATGGAAAAGTCAAAGAGTCTACACAAAAGGAATACATCAGGAGGGTCCGCAAAATATTAAAATCAAAGCTGAATGCTAGAAACATAATTAAAGCCATTAATACATGGGCAGTTCCAGTTATACACTAGTCAGCTGGAATCATCAACTGGACTCTGGCTGAACTGAAAAACCTGGACCAGAAAACACACAAACTCTGAAATATGTACCACACTTTACATCCATGAAACGACATCGACAGGTTGTACCTGTCAATAGGGGGCACGGGGCTATTGCAAATCTATCAAACTGTAGAAGAAGAAAAACAAAGTTTGAATGATTAAGTGAACTAAAGTACAGAAAAATTGCTGCAGGCTGTGAAAATGGAGAACAACAGAAACAAAGGCAGAATATAAGGAAAAACTGCTGGATGACAGATTAAGAAAGTGGAAAACCAAAGCTTTGCATGGACAGCACTTGAAAAACGTTGAAGGAAAATGTCATGATAACTTAACATGGACATGGCTTAAGATGGGAACTATCAAGAAAAAAATGGAAGGTTTAATACTGGCTGCTCAAGAACAAGCACTACAAACTAATGCCATGAAAGCGAAGATAAAAAATCCACTGACAACCCAAACTGTCAACTTTGCAATAAAAAGTTGAAACTGTTTCATATTTAATATGTGAATGCAGCAGAATTGCACAAACTGATTACAAAGCTAGACATGACAAAATTGCTAAATTAATCCATTGGTCATTATGTAAAAAATATGATTTACTTGTATCCAGAATGTCATGGGCACATAAAGTGGAGAAAGTTATCGAAAATGAGAAGGTGAAGATCTTGTGGGACTTTTGAATATAAATGGATTGTCATTTGGAGCACAACATGCCAGATATCATAGTTGTAGAGGGCCAAAGTGTAAGTTTATTGATATCGCTGTTCCTGGAGATGCCAGAGTCGAAGAAAAAGAACTAGAAAAAATAATGAAATATTGCAACCTGGCCATCGAAACTACACGGCTATGGATGAAGCATGTTACAATGATACCCATTGTCATCGGAGCACTGGGCACCATGTCCAAGAATTTTACAAGATACATCAACACATTGCAACTTCCTGCAATAACACCAGCAGAACTGCAAAAAACTGTGCTACTCAGAACATATTATATTTTAAGAAGGTATTTGGTTGATACCTAGGACACTGGCAGCAAACCGTATCCACCATTAGCATCAGTCACTGGTATTTGTAATGCAATTTTGAATGCTCAGTTGGCTGAGTTTCATGTTTAATGAATAAAGTATACAATAATAATAATTGTCCTGATTGTAATTGGAGCCCTTGGAGCAAAACCCAAAGGGCTACCTCGCTATTTGGACATTTTAAATTTATCGGACTTGAACATTCTGATTCTACAAAAAAACACCCTACTTGGAACAGCTTATATCCTTCGACGTTACCTTAACAGTTCCTAGGTCCTTGGTTAGGACTCAAGCTGTTGGGCTACCAACCAGCCTCAAAGGCTGTGAATCTCACCAAAGATTAACATAGTATTATTACTATTACTATTACTATTACTATTACTATTACTATTACTATTACTATTACTATTACTATTACTATTACTATTACTATTACTATTATTACTATTATTATTATTAGTAGTAGTAGTAGTAGTAATAGTAGTAATAAAAACGACAACAGTAATAGTAATAGCAATAGCAATAATAATAATAATGTGAATATGAATATGAATACGAATACGAGTGCGAGTGCAAATACGAATACGAACACGAACAAGAACATGAACACGAACACGAACACGAACACGAACACGAACACGAACACGAACACGAACACGAATATGATGAATATGATGAATATGAATATGAATATGAATATGAATATGAATACGAATACGAATACGAATACGAATACGAATACGAATACGAATACGAATACGAATATGAATGATATTAATAACAATAAATAAATAAAGTGAGAAGGTGAAGATCTTGTGGGACTGTCGAATACAGATGGTTTATCATTTGGAACACAACACGCCAGATATCATGGTTGTAGATGGCCAAAACGTACAATTTATGGACATTGTGGTACCAGGAAATGCCAGAGTCGAAGAAAAAGAACTGGGAAAAAAATCACAAAATACAGCAACCTGGCCATCGAAACCACCCAATTATGGATGATACATGTAACAGTGATACCCATTTTTCATTGGGGCTCTTGGTACCCTGTTCAAGAATTTTATAAGATACATCAACAAATTGCAGCTTCCTATAATAACACTAGAAGAACTGCAAAAAAACTGTGCAATTGGAACATCGTATATTTTAAGAAGATGCTTGGTTGATACCTAGGATGCTGGCAGCAACCCGTATCTACCATTAGCACCAGTCAATAGTATTTATGATGCATTTTTGAATGTTTAGTTGACTGAGTTTCATGTTTAATGAATAAGGTATAATAGTTAATAATGATAATAACTATTACAAAGCTAGATATGACCGTGCTGCTAAATTAATCCAGTGGTCTTATGTAAAAAAAAATATGACTTTACCTGTATCTGAAAAGTCATGGACCATAATGTGGAAAAAGTTGTCGAAAATGAAAAGGTGAGGATCTTGTGGCATTTTCAAATACAGACAGATCGTCATTTGGAACACAACCCGCCAGATATCACAATCATAAAAGAGCAAAGCATACAATTTATTGATATTGTTGAACGCAGAAATGCCAGAGTCA
This sequence comes from Thamnophis sirtalis, assembly GCF_051295495.1. Lineage (NCBI taxonomy): Eukaryota > Metazoa > Chordata > Lepidosauria > Squamata > Natricidae > Thamnophis > Thamnophis sirtalis. Next base: position 126,620,998 of record NW_028261382.1, on the reverse strand, counting down.
AAGAAAAAGAACGAGAAAAAAATACCCAAACATCACCACTCGACCATCAAAACTATGTGATTATGGATGAAACATGTGACAATGATACCCATTGTCACTGGGGCACTTGACACCATGTCCAAGAATTTTACAAAATACATCAAGAAATTACAGCTTCCTGCAATAACACCTGCAGAACTGCCAAAACAAAAAAACAAAACAAAAAACCTGTGCTACTCAAAACATCATACATTTTAAGAAGATACTAGTTTGATACCTAGGATGCTGGCAGCAACCTGTATCAACTATCAGTGCCAGTCAATAATATTTGCCATACATTTTAAAATGTTCAGTTGACTGAGTTTAATGTTTAATGAATAAAAGTATAATAATTTGCATAATTTGTGTGCTTGTTAGCATTTGCATGAAAGCATACTATTAAAAGTGTACATCTTTATACATTTCTTTGTAAAAATGTTTGTAAAATATGTATTAAAATATGCAGATCATGCCTGCCACCTTAGCTGTACTGATGTTCCCCCTTCAGTGGAGTAACACTGAGTTGCTTACCTGTAGTCATTCCTAGAAGGCATAATTGTTGTAAGTGATTGTTGAATACATTATGCACAGTATAGTTATATATTAAGTATTGTGCATAGTTGTATAATAATTATTGTGTGGAATAGTATTGTGAAAGTGATTGTTGAATACAACTATATGTTTTGATTAGCCAAGGGGAAAAAGTACAATCATCATTAAGCCCTTGTCTACTAACATAGATCATCTTTTGAACGTGGATGAAGAAATTATTTTAGATTATTTTAAGAGACAAATGCATGGAAATTTTTATTTAAACTAAAAAAAAATATTTTGAAAACAAAATGGTGAATTCTCTTTAAAGAGGATTTGTTTTGGGCAAAATGAACACTGGTATTTGTATTGATCTAATCCCTTCCCTTCCTGTTATACAAATACAGTAAAGCACTATTTAAGCAGCAACTTTCTGATTTCTGTGTAAATGTGTTTTCTCCTTATTAGATTTAATCAACTCTAAAACAGAACTGCCAATTAAACTGTCATTTTAATTGAGAATTAAAGTTCATGGGTCAAATGCCAGCACAACTTTCATTGAAATGAGTCTGCCCTGCTTCTATTTTTTCTAAATGTTAGGTTATAGCTGATATTTAATTTACCTTTATCGCTTACATATTGCACACTTTAATTTTAAGAAAAAAATTAACTCCATGAATTTTTTTAAAAATGATTCCTTATAAATATTACAAATATTTTAAAGCTCCCAGTTATTAAGACATTGTCAATATTATATTAGTTGGGTACTCCTGACATTGCTCTTATTTGGATTTCCTAGAGTTTTCAGACTCTGGCCAAGATTTACAATGGATGCCCATTCTGTATGATTTATTTTTCAAAATTAATTCTTGGTCAGCACAGGGCACAGACTTGTAAATGTGGAGAAAATAGGACTGCAAAAGCCAGGGTAATTTTGCAATAATGGAAATTATTTTATTACTCAAATTATACAAAATTGACAAGTACAATTATCACCAACAAATTAAAATTGCCATCGATGACTGCAATGCCATTTTGATATGATCTAGATAGCTAGCTACATCTGCATTAATGACTCTGAGTAGCTTAGAATTAAAAAAAAGAAAAACCAGCATATATCCAAAGAAAACACAAGCAGTCAGAAAGCTATCTCAGTACCAAAAGAACTAAAACCCATAACTACTCCATCCTATTTATGGAAAACAACCTTTAAAAAAAAAAAAAAAAAACTTCCCTAAAATCATTAGGGTGAGAGCTCTCCGACGCTTAGCAACTTCCATAGTAATATCTACATTAAAGCCACTTGGGCATTTAGGTAAAAGCAGGACACCAGAATAGCTATGCCAGTGATGGCTAGCCTTTTTGTTGTCGCGTGTCATAATTCAATGCCTGTGCGACACACACACACCCATTCTGGGCCTCAAAGTGCTCCTGCACCTACCTGGAAGCCAAAACGGGGCACAGCAGCTCTGCGTGATGCCCTAAAATACAATGCGAGCACCCACCCTGTGCATGCACCCTGGGACACCCCACACATGCATGCACACGTCTCCCACATGTCCCCTGCCTCCCATGCATGCACGGCATCAAGGGTGGGTTCCTGCCAGTTCTAACCTCTTCTATAGAAGAGGTTCCACAAATCCACCGTGCCGTTTAGAACCGGTTCCAGCTCCCTCCCACTGCCCGTCCGGACATCATCAAGATGAAGAGCGAGAGGAGGAATTCTGGGAGTTGAAGTCCACCTGTCTTAAAGCTGTCAAGTTTGAACACCCCTGGGGGTTTTTTCTAAAGGGTTAGGGGTGCAAGGGTCTTGTAACTTGACAGCTTTAAGACTTGCGTGCTTCAAATGCCAGAGTTTGTCAGCCAACATTTTGGTTGCTAAGCAAAAGTGTTGTTAAGTGGGTTTCGCCACATTTTACAAGTTAGCCATGCCCACCCAGTCACATGGCTGGCAAGCCACTCCCACCCGGTCACATGGCCAACAAGCCACTCTCACAAAGCAGGCCACACCTACAGAAGAGGTTCTAAATATTTTTGAAACCCACCACTGCCCGACAGAGACCCAAAGACCAGCTGGCCAGCGGAAGGTGCACATGCACGATAGACATGCACGATAGACCTGTGCTGGGGCGACGGCTGTGTGCTGTAGAGAGGGTTCTGTGTGCCACCTGTGGCACATGTGCCATAGGTTCCCTATCACCGCTCTATGTGATTGTGGCAGAAAAGACATAAGCTCCTTGATCAAAATTGTTATAGAGGCAGTCCTCAACTTACCACAATTGAGCCCAAAATGTCTGTTGCTATGTGAAACATTTGTTAAGTGAATTTTACCCCATTTTATGACCTTTCTGGCTACAGTGGTTATGTGAATCATTGCAGTTGTTAAGATAGCAGCACGGTTGTTAAGTGAATCTGGATCAGTGTTTCTCAACCTTGGCAACTTGAAGATGTCTGGCTGGGGAATTCTGGGAGTTGAAGTCCAGACATCTTCAAGTTGCCAAGGTTGAGAAACACTGATCTAGATTCTGCATTGACTTTGCTTGTCAGAAGGTTGCAAAGAGTGACCACATGATCCCGGGATGCTGCAACCGTTATAAATACGAGCCAGTTGCCAAGCAACTGAATTCTGATCCCATGACCACGGGGATGCTGCAACCGTTGTAAGTGTGAAAAACAGTCATAAATCACTTTTTTTCAGTGCCACTGTAACTTTAAGCGGTCACTAAATGAACTTCTGTAAGTCAAGGGTTACCTGTATGACAATATATATTTCATTAATTTTATATTGCTAGATTTATGAGGGCTGATGAGTTTACAAATTTATTAGGCTGATAAGTTAAGAGTTATGGCATTAAAACACACTCATACAAAAGCTCTTCTACACTTTTCTATTTTAACAATAAAAGCAGGCAAGAATTTCTCTTCTGAAATTTGGAAAACTCAAAGCAAAGAACAGTGACAAACAAGTTTAAAGAGATCAACATAACAAATGCTGCCTATTTGCACCCTGGAATTTTTCTACTAATACGGCTAATATCTTACTTGAGTAAAAACATGTAGAGGAAAAACTGTGGATTAGAACAATATCTCTCGAATTTGTGGATTAGGACAGTGTTTCTCAAACCTCACAGCTTTTAAGAGGTGGACTTCAATATCCCAAACTCTTCAGCCAACATTTTGGGAGCTGATGTCCACACATTTTAAAATTGCAAAGTTTTGTAGGAAGTTAACCCTGCCTCCCCAATCCTAGAAAAATGAAATATCTAGACTATTATATTTCCCTGGATCAGAAATGGAGAAACATGTTTTAGGTAGGAAGCAGACTCACTCTTATTAGCCATTAAAAAAAACCTGGATCTTTAATAGGCCATTAAAAAAAAACCTGGATCAGTCTATTCTACATAACAAAAATCTCCACCTTCAGCTCCAGGGTGATGGGATTAAGGCATGATAGTATTAGCCCTTTACCCATCTCACCACAGGGCATCCAGGAAGAAGCAATGCTCAACCAAACCTGGACTCAAGAAAACCTACAGAGTTGTCCCTGCATGACCCCATGGGAGTCTGACAACCATTCAGAATACAAGATCAAGATCAAAGGCCAGAGAGGGCATAAAACCAGAGACTTTCAGCATCTCAGCCTCTTCTTCACCCAACATCTTGAAGCATGTGATCCCCCTTTTTTGTTCAGGAGCTCAAGCCATGTGACCCTGTTCACCATTAAAATCATCTTTCCAAGCATCCTCCATGTTTCCAATGTCTTTTCCCCCACATGGAACTGAACCCAGAAGGACATTTCTTCCAACAGTTTGACACATACTAAATTAGAGACTTCTTCTAGGAAGAAGTTAAATCAGCCAGTTATAAAATGCAAATGGTTTTAAACAGGAGTTTAGGGCAGCCTCAAGCCAGGCTAGTGAAATTGCTCAAACAGGATTCGAGATTGCCCATTTCCCCTGCCCAACATTTAGAAGAGCTCAGCATACCACACAAATGTGTTATGTGTAGCTGCTTGAATCAATTCCGGGAATTCATATTATTTGGCTTCTGTAAAAGAGTTTGGAAACCAGCCTGGCCCATTTACACCATAATAGTTGTGTGCATGTGGTTGGTTTTTTAAAAAGACCAATAACATTGCAATTATACCCTGTTGTGCATCTTCATTTAAAAGTTATTTTAGACTAAACCCAAAACACCCACAAAAAATTATAATAGAACAGGAGCAACAACAAACCCAAGCCTAACCCACTTTAATAATGGCGCTGTATTGCTCTTCTGACTCCATTGCCCCATTTTTTTCAAATGTATCTCCTGTTCAGGGGAAAGTTTCCTGATCGATAGCTTACAGCATGAAAGGCGCTTGTCTCTCCAAACAAGGGCATCTATTAGCCCCTTTAATAACTTCAGCGGAACAGAAACCAATGTCAGTCTTTTCTCATGTGTTTAATTTCAGAGCAGTAAAACCAGACAAGGTTTCCTGCAGAAAATCTGGAAGTAAGTAGTTTCGGGCAGGGGAGAGAGAGCTTTCTCCAGCATAAGCAGTCTTATGACCCTGATGTCTCAAAGAATTTATGGTTTTATGGATGTAGATTTTTGGACTGTGCCTCCGAACCCTCCGTAGAGTTAAGCTATCATAAAGAAAACAGGGACAATTGCACAGAAACAATTGCATTTGTTTGCTTTGACGAAAAGGAAGAAATCTAGACAGCATAACGACTGCCCTTCTCGATGAGGACTGTTTTTTCTCTTGCCAAACCAGATTTAAAAGGCATTTTGGAAAAGGACTACCATGCTAGTTAGGAGGAGAAAGGTGGAGGATTTCCTGTTGATCTCTGCTACTAGGTAAGCTCCAGCAAGAAAGCTGACATCTAAAAATAATGCACAGTGGATGAAGTCATGCAGAACAGATCACAGCGTGACAGAAGCATTAATAGCCACCCCCCCCCAAAAAAAAGCAGTTCTAGCAGGTTTGAAATTTGAGGTTCGGCACCAATGTTTTCAAAAGCAGACATATTGATATGTCCTTTGAGTCACTTCAATTTCAAACCTCCTCCAGTTTTCTGGGACAGTTTTCTAGATTTTCCCAGCCTTTTCTCCATTTCTGGTTTGGTTGCGATTTGAGATATTCTGTGAATTGTCATATATTTGTGAAGTGGAACCCAGGAACAATATGGCTCTATCCCAACCCTTGATCTCTTTTTTTTTAAATTTAAAAATTTCTGATTTTCAGAAAAAAACTGCTCAGAGCCTTTGGATAAATCGGAAGAAGAAACCAGGTTAAGTTTTATTCCCACTTTAGGATAAAAGCCAGCTGGGTGATTTTGAGTCAGTCACTTTCCCTGAACACAACTCATCTCAAAGGGCTGTTGTTGCGGAGAAAAGGAGAGTATTATGTATCTTCACCACCTTGAGTTATTTCTAAAAATAATAAGGGTGAGATTAAAAATGGAATGGAATAGAAAATAATAAATGTAATTCAATGTAAGAAGTAAAAGGTGGAGGTGACCACAAAGGGAATGAAGAAAATGATCAGGACGATCAATGAAATTGATTAGAGTTAGAAGAAAGCTTAATGTTAGCCACCAATCTCTTCAACCCGCTAACACACCAGCTTAAATGAGAGTTAGCTAAAATTGAAAGATATTACTATATGCACAGTATGTTGTACTGCACATATAGTTTAGTTTAGTTTAGTTTATTGGATTTGTACGCCGCCCACTCCCGGAGGACTCAGGGCGGTTTACAATAAAAAGTGGAGGGGGATAAATAAGACAAAACAACAATTTAAAATACAACATACACAATTAAAGTGGGGCTGGATACTTCAACAGCCCCAGGCCTGCCGGAGCAGCCAGGACTTAGTAGCTTTACCGAAGGCCGGGAGGGTAGTAAGGGTCCGGATCTCAACGGGGAGGTCGTTCCAGAGGGCCGAAGCTGCAACAGAGAAGGGCCTCCCCCGGGGGGTCGCCAGCCGGCATTGGCTGGCAGATGGAATCTGGAGAAGGCTAAATCTGTGCAATCGAATTGGTCTTTGGGAGGTAATTGGCAGGAGGCGGTCTCTCAGGTACCCAGGTCCAATGCCATGCAGGGCTTTAAAAGTAACTACTAGCACCTTGAAGCGTGTCTGGAGACCAATGGGCAGCCAGTGCAGCTCCCGGAGGATAGGTGTAACGTGGGTGTACCTAGGTGTACCCACAATCGCTCGCGCAGCTGCATTTTGGACTAACTGAAGTCTTCGAATGCTCTTCAAGGGCAGCCCCATGTAAAGTGCGTTACAGTAATCCAGTCTTGAGGTGACGAAGGCGTGAGTAACTATCCAGGTAGGCATGACATATGATGAACAGTGATGCTTTTTGCTCCTGTGTGATGAAATTATTAGTTTATAAATAGTCTAGTATAGTCTAGTCTCTATTCTATTTGGTAAACATAATGTTTTTCCAGCGCAGTTCTGCATTATGAGGACAGTAAGTCTTAGAGCCGAGGTGGCGCAGTGGTTAAATGCAGCACTGCAGGCTACTGCTAGATCAGCAGTTCAGCGGTTCAAATCTCACCGGCTCAGGGTTGACTCAGCCTTCCATCCTTCCGAGGTGGGTAAAATGAGGACCCGGATTGTTGGGGGCAATATGCTGACTCTCTGTAAAACCGCTTAGAGAGGGCTGAAAGCCCTATGAAGCGGTATATATAAGTCTACTGCTATTGCTATTATAATCCTAATGTCAAGGTTCCAAATAACACCCCCAATGGAAAAAGGCCCTGAGGCTAGAAGTTTCTCAAAGTTGCATTTTATTAGAGATGTCATATTGGCACATCTGGAAAACCCGAATCTGAAGCTTCCATGTTTTTCCCATCCAAAAGAAAGTCCAAGTCCCTTCCCCTGCACCCATTTGTCCATCACATAGTGCAATCAATATACCGTCCGAACTGGAAATACCTCCCAGTCACGCCACTCCAGGTACAGGATGTCCTTGATTCTCAGTGAAAAAAAATGTTGTTATGGCTAGATATCATCCCAACTCCACACTATCCCCCCCTCCCAGTTTCCCACAGCACTAAATGTAGCAGCCCTGATGATCCAAAGAAAAACATGGCTTCCAGGGCTGACACCTAAATTGTTTTGCTAGGAAGATGCAATCGCTTCCTCCCCCCCCCCCCCATCTTTCTTTTTTTTCAAATAGACCTACCTGGGTGGGTAGAAATGATCACATAACTAATAGACATAAGCCAAGCATTTCCTTTGGAAAAAAATGAATTAAATGTCTTGGGTACTATCTGTTCTTGAATATTTGGAATCGAGTACAATTCTGAATCTAAACCCATTTTTTGTCTGTGATGCACTAAATTCTGCCAGGTACGTGACTGTTCCTTGATAGAGGATCAGTATTAGTGGGAGTCAACACAGAGGATAGATTAATTGGCTCCAACAGTGGAAGTTTAAGAAGAGCAGGCAGGGACATGGCATTCGAAAGGAAGAACACGTTGTGTTCTGAGCAGGCACATCCCGTCTAACTGCTGTGGAGCAGTAGGTGGTATCATGTGCCCATACAGCCCAGAACCTCCCATATCTCTCTGTTGGAACGATTTCATTCCTTACCACCCACAAGACAGGCACGCAACTTAATAGCACAAGCTGTCCCTATATGTGCAATGTGGCTTATTTAACCGTGCCTTAAGCACCTAAACAAATTGATAGCTTTGCTTATAAGCAACCGTCTGTGACTCACTGTATACCCTTCCAACACACACTGGCCTTGAGTCTGAGATAGAGTTTTGCTTTTACATTTCATTTCGTTTTCCTTGCGGCGTATCACTCTCCAAACTAAAATACAGAAAACAAACAGGAGGAGCAAATAGAAAGTTTTTTTTTAATGGACAGAGGTTTTCAATAGTGGCCTTAAAAAAGGTACTTTTGTCCAGTCACTAACCTGGATAAGGTTTTGCTCTTGATTTCTGTGCATTTAGCATCTTTGCAATTCCATTAATTTACTAATTGTATTTACCTTTTTATAAATCTATCCTTAGCACAGAAGTTAGATTGCAAGGGCTAATTTATGGCATACTTTTTCAGTCCATATATTCCAGCAGTGGGTTTCACTTATTTTTACCACTGGTTCGCCGCACGTACACTTGCTTCAGGCATGCGCACCTTCTGTGTATGCATACCTTATGTGCATGCGCAACTTCCGCACATGCACCCAGCCTCAAAAATAGGAGGGCATAGAGCCAGCGTGGGTAGGCAGGCCCACCTGCAATCTCCGCTATCGGTTCTCCTGACCCGAGTCAGGACCCGGCTGAATACCTTCTCTGATATATTCACATATATACATCCAGACATTACAATCATATCACTCTCTGAACAAGTCCCGAGATCTTCAGCAGCCACTCTTCCAGGACTGGGATCAGTCCTAGAATCCACTCAAAGTAGCTGCCAATCCTTTCAGATTAGCTGCTCGATGGGAATATTAAACTACATATAAATAAGGGGCAATAAGAAGTAAAGACGTCTGTGATGGAAAGGGGGGAAATGTGAGCATTCAAGGAATCACACAAGGGTCAAAGTCTAAAAGTTTATGTATGATAGTGAAACCCATGGTCTGAAGAGATGGTGGGTCCCTCTTGATTGTTGGCACAGGGGCAGATACTTTAATTTGAATTCTTACATAGATCATAGTGGTTAGGTTTGATAATTAAAGCAATCTTCTCTCTCCCTCCCTCCCTCCCTCTCCCTTCTATTCCATTAATGGAACTAAATAATCTAATACATATCTTCTTTTAATTAAATTAGAGGGAATTGCTTCCTGGAATTATTAATATGACTTATTGAACTGCCAAGTTACCGGTCAGTCAGCTAACATTCAAACTAGAACCTGGTTCAGAAAAATATGCTTATTAAAAAAAGGGGGGGGAAGAAAGAGAGAGAGAGAGAGAGAAGAAGGAGGTAGGTAAGTAGGTAGGTAGGTAGGTAGGTAGGTAGGTAGGTAGGTAGGTAGGTAGAGAGGAAAAAGGAGAGGGGCAGATGGGGGGGGAGAAAGAGATAAAAAAATTCTCTAAGTTTGGATCTAAATGGTTGAATGATTATTATTCTCAGTTTTAGATTTTCCCACATTAAAGGAACACAATACATGTGTTTGATGTCCTTTCTTCCTTATTATTTGAATACTTATAGAAATGTGACCTTACATATACATTTAAATGGGGACCTCAATTACAACAGTTTTGCTTCTTCTAAATCAAAAACTGATTTTTTTTCATAATTGCTTTTTCTTGGTACTAAAAAGTAACTAGCTATGCAAACAGGGCAAAATGAATTGTGTTAAACAACACACTTTTTAAAAGTAGAAAAGTTGTATAATTCACAACTTTACTAGTGTTTTCCCTATAAATGACAGGGGAAAAGGTATAATCCAGTACATATTTTGTTGAGTTGAGCTCAAAACTCCTTGTGACTTCACAGATGTTTCCATATAGTTTCCTTGGCCACAAAGCCAAATTGGTGGGCCATTGTCTTTGGGAGAGATGGTCTTTTCATACCATTCAGTGGAGCCAATCATTTTAGTATTTGGGCATTTGGTAGAGATCCAGTTTGGCATGCTGATAGGGTGCTGGCCTAGAAACCAGGCAATTGTGAGTTCTAGTCCTGCCTTAGGAGTGAATGCTAGCTGGGTGACTTTGGGCTAGTCACTCTCTCTTAGCCCAACTCAACTAAAAGAGTTGTAGCTGTAGGGGGGGGGAAGGAGGAGGGGGATTAGATATATTTGCTGCGTTGAGATACTTATAAAGTAAGTAGGCAAGATAAACATTCTTGCACTAAGAAATAAATATATTTTTCCCATCCAAGTATTACCCAATTATACTTAAATTGTTTCATCTTTGAAGAAATATAATTCAAATACTTTTGCCACCTAATGAAAAGGAAGGACTCACTGGAAAAGAGCATAATGCTGGGAAAGATTGAGGGCAAAAGAAGAAGGGGATGACAGAGAATGAGGTGGCTGGATGGAGTCACTGAAGCAGTAGGCGTGAGCTTCAATGGACTCCAGAGGATGGTAGAGGACAGGAAGCCCTGGAGAAACATTGTCTATGGGATCACGATGGGTCAGACATGACTCTGCAACTAACAACAACTTAAATTATACCAGACAAGATTTACCTGGTGGTTCCACCTTCTCAAATTAGATGTGAAAGTATAGGTAGATCTCATTCATGGCCATTCTTTTAGCCACCATTCAGAGTTAATATTGGTGCTGAGAAAAGTGACCGATCCTCACACAGGGACAACTAACACAGTGTCCCTGTGGTAATGTGATCAAAATCTGCACACTTGGCAACCAGCGTGTGTTTACAATAGTTGCACCATCCCATGCTCACATTTATGACCTTCCCAGAGGATGTTCAATGAGCAAAGTCAATGGGAAACGTTGGAGTTATTTAATAACTACATAATTTACTTAACAACCATAGTGATTCACTCAATGACTATGGCAAATAAGATCACAACATTGGGCACAAATCCCTTAATGACTGCATTGCTTACCAATAGAGGTTCTGGTCCCAACTGTCATACATTGAGGACTTAGTGCAGGGGTGTCCAAACTTGGGAACTTTAAGACTTGTGGACTTCAACTCCCAGAATTCCTAGCTGGCTGGGGAATTAAAGTTTAAAGTTCCCCAGTTTGGATATCCCTGACTTAGTGGTTGTTTTCTTATAGAGTAGATCCTAGCCACTGAGTATGACTATAGAGCAGTGATGGCTAACCTTTTGATCGCCGTGTGCTGAAAGCGCCATGCACACCCCACCCATAATGCAATGCATGTGTAACACCCCCTTGCGCACACCTCTTCCCTGCTCATGCATCAGTGGTGGGATTCAAATAATTTAACAATCGGTTTTCTGTCCTAATGACCAGCTGGGTAGGCATGGCTCAGTGGTTATGTGATTGGGTGGGCATGGCCAACTCAACGTCACTCACATCAATGGGCACTTCACTTAGCTGTTACAATGTAATAAGAGTTAACTGGAGAGTTAGTTTCTGTAAGCAGGGCAATAAAGATTAGGCTAGAAAGAACACCAGAATGTTTCCTTCCTGCCTTCCTTACAGGATGTAAAGTGGAAAAAAACAAAATGAGATTTCTTCCAACAACTGGTTCTCCCAACTGCTTAGAAAGTTAACAACCAGTTCTCCCGAATAGGTGTGAACCAGCTGAATCCCACCATTGTTGTGCATGCACAACCCCCTCCTGCCCCCTGTTTTGGGCCTAGTAGACATCCCTGCAGCCTCCTGGGAGCAAAAACGGGCCATGGGGGGGGACGTTGCATCCCATTGTGCCCTGTTTTGGGCCTAGTAGGCTTCTCTGCAGCCTCCTTGGATCAAAAACAAGCTGAAGGGGGTGCACTGTGGGGGGCACTGCTCCCCCAGGCTCCCCCAGGTTCCCTGTGCATGCATGGCAGAGACCTAAAAATCAGGTAGCCAGCAAGAGGTATACATGCATGTGCGGTGGAGCTGAACAGGGGCAATGGTTCGTGTGTCCGCAGACCGGGCTCTGTGTGCCATCTGTGGAATGCGTCCCATAGGTTCGCCATCATGGCTATAGAGTAAGGCATAGTGTCTATATTTGTCATTGGTACAAAGAACCAGTGACAAGAGAAATGTTGGCCTTAAAAATAAATTTGATGAAAATGAGTACTCTTCATTATTTCAGCTCAGATGTTATGTTGATGGATACAGTCTTGGGTAAGGTGGCTTCAGAGGTGGGTTCCTACCAGTTCGCACCTATTCAGTAGAACTGGCTCGTCAAATCTACCAAACTGGTTAGAAGAGTTTCCACCAGTGGACCTGGACAGCAGGCCACACCTACAGAAGAGGTTCCAAAAATTTTTGAAACCCACCACTGGTCCTTGGATATGATTATTCTACACTATCATGCTCATATTTATAAAACTCAGTGCCTCTGTGAAAGGTAAGGATGACTACTGCGGTTGTGGTGCAATCAGAACATTGCGTGTGTTGAAGTTGTTTTAACGCAAACCAAAGATGCCTTTTAAAAAACAAGTTTACATCATATTCTTATGCATGTCAGTGCTGTGTGTGAGGTAATTTAAGGTGGTTCTGACAAGTGTCATCGGCATCTTCATATCCGGTCACATGGGCAGCAAGCCACTCCCATCCGGTCACATGGGCGGCAAGCCTCTCCCACAAAGGAGGCCACACCCACAGAGTAGGTTCCACCAATTTTTGAAACCCACCACTGGGTGGCTTCTTGTGTTTACCTCCCTCCAGAAACCTCCATTTGCACACATTAAAACACTGACTGCATCTGAAACCACATTTATACCCACCATTTGTGACAGTGTTCACCAGTGTAATATCTGCCAATCCTGGCTTTAGATTTCACTCAAACTAGAGGTGTGCAACAGGGCTCCTTTTGTGCCTCTCAGTCTTGCCTTTCTTGCCAGTCTTCTCATCTTGGTGTGGCTACACGGCATATCAATAGCGTTTTCAGCACTGTCAAGGTTTACAAAGCACTGTGACTCAATTAATCAGCCCTCCTGAATAGTGCCACTCCATGCCCCCATATTTCATATGAAATTCATTTGAAAGCTTTGTATTCAAAGTTCACAAAGGTTATCCTTTTATTCGGAGCATGTATCTCCAAAGGCTCTAATCAACTTGTCTACTGTTTTTTTTTTTCAAACTTCACTTACTACTGTACCAGTCATTTTGAATTATTGAGCTCAGAGACCTTTATTCAGTGTGCCAGAAATGATTGATTTGACATACTATAAGCTGCACAATAAGAAGCCTTCATTTATAATTATGGATGGGTAGAGTGGATATTGAGAGATACATATCTGCTCTTGTCAGATGTAGATTAGAACTGTCCAAAGCCACAAAAATAAAGCAAATCTGGACAATCTACACCAGGGGATGTCACTGTGCAATGAAATGCACAAGTGTAGCAATTCTGTAACAAGCCCAGATCTCATATAATGTTTAAGAGACTTAATAATAAGTTAGGGCACTAATTAGCAGAGACAGGAGCCAACAACCATGATTAATAGCAAATGCCCAACAGATTATTATGCTGCTGAACCTCAAGTAAATCTTTTAGCGGTAAGAATTTACAATTAATTGCCCTTCAAAATACATATAACCTTGCTCCTTTGTGTACAAAAAGAACAAAAAAGAGGAAATGCTCACTTAGAAGCTAGTCCTTTGGAAGATTGCAGCTGCAGCAAGTTGTTTCACAATGAGCCACATTTCCAAATAGATACCCACACTTTTATTCAAGACCGGAATCAACTTACAGTAGAATTTCATTTTCATTCCAGGCTTAGCTTTCTATGACATCTATGGATGGACTGACCAAGAAATGACCACGTAATAGATGTGTGTGTGTGTGTGTGTGTGTGTGTGTGCGCGCGCGCTCCAGCATAACTCTGGAACTCTTTAAGCAATTTTAACGAACTTGGTATACAGATGACTTACTATCTGGAAAAAAATACTGTGGAGGTAATATATCCCTAACACCCCTTGGAGTGTTTGTGTTCTGTTAAGATACAGCCTGTTGTGCCTTAAAATGAATTCTACTGTACTGCCATAAAATGGCTTCTACTGTACAGCTCAGTTCAGTTGCCATAGTAATGGCTTCATGGTACTCCACAAGGGGGCTCCCTCTGGTAATGGGGAAAATCCAACTTACATTTAGTCTGGACATTTTCCTCCTATAAATAAACACCCAGACAATGCTGGGTTATCAGCTAGTCTCTCTTTTTTTTTTTTTTTTAAACAGAACTTTTTTATTTTTCTTTAAAAAAAAACACAAATATGTCATTTGTCAATCATTAAAACATTGAAGTACAATTTTTTTTGTTGTGTGTACCCCTCCCTCCCCACAATTCTGTTTCCGAATCCATCTGTATTAATACATTATATATCCTCTTTATATGCATTAAGCTTTGATCTCTTATTTGTTTAAACAGATTATCCTCAACTTGAATAAAACCAATTTTTTGATCTATTTTCCACCTAGCCTGTAATTGCCCATACTGGAACCATGTTTGAACTACCTTCTCCTCTTTTAATACCTCTAAAGATTTTAATTGTAATACCCCCCTTTCCGAGGTAAGAAGCTGTCTGTAAGTAATTCTGTCCTGTTTTTGTGCTGTATTCATATTTTCAATTGCGTGTCTAGGAATTGCCCACATGGGTATCTTGTCATTTAATTTATATTGGTATTTCTTCCAGACCCGCAATAAAGCATTTCGTAAAATATGACTTTTAAAGTTCTTATCCAATTTTTTGTTGAATAACAGGTAAGCATGCCAACCAAATAGCAGATCGTGTCCCTCAATGTTCAATATTCTATCATTGGTTAAGTGAATCCAATCACTAATTACAGATAATGCCACTGCATCATAATATAGTTTTAAATTAGGTAGTTTCAATCCTCCTCTCTCACGTGCATCTTGCATTATTTTCATCTTTACCCTCGGCTTCTTTCCTGCCCACACAAATTTGTTAATACCCTTCTGCCATTCTAAAAGGTTCGCATCTTTTTTTAGTATAGGTAACATTTGGAAGAGAAATAAAAATTTTGGTAGAATGTTCATTTTCACTGCCGCTATCCTACCCAGCAAAGATAGGTGCAATTTCTCCCATTTTTTCATCTCTGTCTGTATGCTATGCCAAAGTGGTTCATAATTATGCTTATATAATTTCCCATTTGAAGTTAAAATGTTAACTCCAAGATATTTGACTTTTTTAACTACCTCACATCCTAGCATCACTCCTAATTCTTCCTTTTGTTTAATATTCATATTTATAGCTAATATTTTCGTTTTTCCTAAGTTTATTTTAAAGCCCGACACTTGACCATATTGATTAATCATATTCATTAAAACCATACTGGATTCCTGCGGTTGTTCCAATATTATAACCAAATCATCCGCAAAAGCGCGGACTCTATATTCTTGCTGCCTAATCTTGATCCCTTTTAAACCATCCAAGCCCCGTATTTTATTCAACAATACTTCCAAAGTTATAATAAACAATAATGGGGACAAAGGACAGCCCTGTCTTGTACCTTTTCCAATTTGAAAAGAGTCTGTTAGACTTCCATTGACTATGATTTGTGCTGTTTGCTGTTGGTATATTGCTTTAATTGACTGTAAAAAATTATCTCCTATCTGCATTTTTTGCAGTGTCATCAACAGAAATTGCCAGTTAACTCGATCAAAGGCCTTCTCAGCATCCAAAAATATAAACGCAGCAGGGATCTGGTTGTTCTTTCCCAAATATTCTAATGCATTAATAATTAATCTAACATTACTTTTCATCTGTCTCCCTTGTATAAAACCTGTTTGGTCCGTATGTATCAATTGTTGAGTGACCAACATTAACCTATTTGCTAATATTTTAGTAAAAATTTTATAATCTACATTCAGTAATGAAATAGGTCTATAATTTTTGGGTTGAGTAGTATCCTGATCTTCTTTGGGTATCAAAGATATAAACGCTGTCTTCCAAGATGGAGGGACTTTACCTTCCGTTTGAATCATATTAAATAATTCTCTAAGAGGTTCTACCATTTCTAACTGTAAGTTTTTATAGTAAACCGCTGTCAAGCCATCTGTACCTGGTGCTTTCCCTGACTTTAATTGCTTAATTACCTGCAGGATTTCCCCCGAGGTTATTGGTTGATTCAATTTTTGCCTGTGTTCTTCTCTAACTGAAGGTATTTTCTCTTTGTCTAAATATTTGTCTATGTCTAAACCATTAATTTTATCCCCTTTATACAGTTCTGTAAAAAATTCCCAGAAAGCCTTTTGAATCTCTTCCTGTTGAAACACCTCCTTCCCTCTATAAATCAGTTTAGATATATTTCGAGTTTTCCTTTTTTTCCTAATCTGATAAGCTAACCATCTACCAGTTTGTTTGCATTACAAAAAGTATTGTGTTTTGCATATAATAGATTAGTAGCCACCTGGTCAGAGATCAACATGTCAAATTGAGATTTTAATATGTTAATAGCTTCCTTAACCTTTGTATCGTCTGGGTTCATTGTTAACTCCAGCTCTTTTCTCTTAATTTCCTCTTCCAGTTCTGTTCGTTTTAACCCTTGCTTATTTCTATGTGTTTTATTTATATTCATCAAAACTCCTCTCATATACGCTTTGCTTGCGTCCCATACAAATTCCATAGATGTACCCTTATTCATATTCAAAACAAAATATTCAGATAGTAATTTTTTACAATCATTAATATACTTTTCATATCTAAATAAGTTTTCATTCAATCTCCAAGACCTTCTTGCCTGCACTACCCTTCCCAACTCCATCCAAACTGGGTTATGGTCCGAAAGGATCCTAGCTGCAATCTTTGTTTTCTTGACCCTAGAAAGCAAATCATTAGTGGTTAGAATAAAATCAATCCTTGAGAGGGATTGATGCCTGTCTGAGAAGAAAGTGAAGTCACATTCCTCTGCATTTCTTTCTCGCCAAATATCTCTCAATTCAAAATCATCCATAATGTCAAAGAAAGATTTGGGTAACTTATCAGCTAGTCTCTTATAGATGAGTTTCAGCTGATGAGCTGGAAAATCACTCCCCACAAACACATACTCACACACACCTGTAATATTACAGAGTTAGTGCCAGTCATTGTTGACAAGCCTGAGCAATATACAGCTGTTTCCTAACTGAGTGGGAGTGGTTTTCAGCCAAATACCAAATATACCACCACTCTTTTTAGCAAGGAACAGCTTGTTAATGATAGAGCAATGGAAAGGGAAATAATATTTCCTTTTGTTTCACAGGGACAGCATTCCATATAGTTTCCCAATTCTGTTCTGGCACAGACTAATCAGATTGCAGCCCAAATTTAGCAGGCTACTATGAGAGTTAACAAGGCTTCCATTCATGTAGCCTGCTGCTCCTGTGTGACAATACCTACCATTGTATCATAACAAAAAAAAACCCTCTGAGAATGATAGGAAGAAAAAGCAGCCTGCTCAGCTCATCAATTCCTTGTCAAGCTGAAAAGAGGACATAAATCCCGTATATGAAATAGATGAATAACAAATCAGCAACTACATTTATGACAAAACACACAAATGTGTACAAAAGCAGTATATTTTCATATAACATTGTACTTTTTTATTTCTCAAAATAACTAGAAAGATTGAAACTCATTATCATGACATAAGTAGAAACTCTATGTTTGGAGGCAAAATACGCATTGCTGAAAAGTAGCAATGAGAAATTACTATTAAATTTATCTGGGTTTTCCCAGAAATTCTGGCTGGCCATTGTCGGAAGGAAATTGGTGGGCTCTGACCGAGCAATGTTGTCCTTCATGTCTTATCTGCATTCATGAAGAATAGTGATAGCTGGGAGAAACACAATAGTTTGATATTCTGTTTAACTTTCTCACTAATGCATTCTTCAAGAATTGCTCTTCTTGTTGCACATTGCTGGGATATTAAAATGTTGCACAATTGAGTTTGGAAGGCATTTCTTCACCAGAAATCAGCCATAGATTAAACAATGGAGATGGTGCAATTAGTAGGACCTGACCAGCAAATGTTCTAAACAAACAATGTGGTAAACTGGTCATCAGGCACCTGCCAACTTCAATGGTGCCTCTTAATGCCATAGGAAGGCTAATTTTATATTATATTAGGAACGTAGGTATACCAATAAAACATAGGTACACAATCTGGGTTTTCTGGACCATTGCAACAATTCAATGACTTGGGCATTGTAGCTCAACTCCAAATTATAAAATTTAATGTGATACATGGAAAAACATAAAATAGATGGTGAGTGTTAATATTAAAATGAAATGAAATCAAATGTAACTTCATAAAACCAGAGCACTGGAAGGGGTCAATTCAATTCCCTAGTTAATGCAGGAATCCAAATGAAAGAATCTCTTTGGTTTGAACATTCACTATGAAAGTGAGCCATCACCTCTCTGGATCATTGATTTCACTACTGAAAGGCTCTTTCTGCTATGCTGATCATTCGTGCTGCCTTCTGAATATCCCAGACCTGTGCATTTCATTTTTGTTTCTTAAATGAAGAATGCAGAGACTACATCTGTTATATTTCATCTTTGCTTTAATTTTAAAAACCTGCTAATTAAACAATCTGAAGATGGCAATATTGCCAAGTACACTTCACCCCATTCTTCCATCCACCTCTGGGACCACTGGAGGATAGTAAATTTCATGGGAAGGAGTGTGTGAGAGCAAGCATTTCCATTCCAATGACCCTCGGTAGCAACATATGTCTCCCCTCCCCCATGCTGCTTTTTCCCCAATAAGTATCATTCAATACCTTTAATTAAAGGAAAAACAGAACAATAGGTCTGTAACAGATGTAAAATAACATGTAGTTTGGACCTAAGTCATGCAAATTATTAGCAAAGCAAATTGGCACATTTTCTGTAAGGCAGAAAACTGCCGTAAGCTCTTAGTTATTAAATATTGGAGACTAGACTAATAAAATGTTAAGTTCTTTTTTTTTCTTGATTGCTATTTCCACTAATTTCTTTGAATAAGAGAGAAGCTGAAATATATAGCACACCTAAAATAGATCAAGTATTCTTTTTTAACACTTCCATGAACTATCTGTAAATGAAGCAGTAAAACTTTCAGAAACAAATGATCCTTTTTATGCTTCCTTTTATTTGCCTGCCATTCCAATTGTAAAAGAAGTCTATTAAAAACTCACACTCTGTAACTTGGGGTATTAAATCCAACCTACAAAAATAAATGAAGAAATGGCGTTCTTTGAAAAATATAAATAAATTGGTTTGACTATGACCTTGACAAAAACAACTTAGGATTTATAAATATCAGTGCTCTCTGGCATATTTTTTTATTACCAGGAATTATGCTCTTGGTAAGAAAAATAAAATCATAGTGCTTGAAGTTGCACAAGGTTGGTAACAGACGTACATACTGAGAACAACAAAGAGTTTTGTTAAAGACTAACAGATTTACTAGAGGATAAGCTCTCTTGAATTTGTGCCCAATTTGTCAGATGCCTGAAGTGTTATTCTCAGCAGACAGATAGATTGATATACTTGGGTAAAGAGCAGAAAAATGCAAACGGAAGGGCCAAAAGAAAATAATGACAGAAAAAGGCGTTCAGCTGGTGAAACTTCTATGAACAACTTAAATACGTATTTAAAATTTGATAGCTAATATGACATAATACTAATTTAACATCAGTTGTATAGGTAAGTCATTGTCTTGATTGCAGCCTCGTTTTGGCATCAAACATAAGTCTTATCCAAATCGTCTTACCAAACAAAGGAAGTCATGAACATAACTGTCCCTGAAAAGTTTGGCTTCAATTCATTCAATCTCAGTTCAATTGACAAAAAGTGTTATTCAATACCTTTATGTAGTTTAGATTCTGCCACACAATAAAGAACCAGTCATAGACAATATTTCTGTAATGTTTTCTTTATCTTTCTGCTGTACATTTGTATTTCAGAAACGACATTAGTAAACCAATGCATTTGAAAACATATATAGGTATCACTGATACATTCAATTAGCAGTTTCTTAAGAATTCCACTCCTAAATGCTTTTATATTTATTTTGATATACCCAACTACTATTCCAATGTAATACCTTTAATTAAAGGAAAAGCAGAACAGTAGCCAGAAACATGCTGTTATACAGAACCAGTTAAATTAAACGCACACAAACATGTGTACCCATTATCTAATTTTCATTTCAAATTACTCAGCATCATCTGCATAAAACAGTACATGTACATTTACACCGCAACCAAATCACCTCTAACATCATTACAAACATTTCTTGTACATTAATCCATGAAAACATTAAGCAAAAAAGATCTCAAATATCCTCGTCTTATTCCTACTCAGCATAGAAACATTCATTAAACATTCCATTTAGTATCAGGTATTCTTTACTTCTATTAGATTTTGCTCTTATGGGCAACCAATTTTCATTTCCATATTTATATAAAATATTTCATTATTAAACCCTGTTTACTTTATCACATGCTTTTTTAAGGGAGCAGAACAGTGGAAAATACATAAAATTCATAATGTATAGTTCATATACAAAGGATGCAGCAGAAACATCTGTGTAAAATGAAAAATGTCAAAATGACAGTCATGACCAGGCATTCAAAGGCCTGATAAAAGAGAATATATGTAGTTCATATATTCAGAGAGCACCATGGACTCCAGAATTCAAAGTCCTGCTGGTTTTAACAGCAATCTTAGAGAAGGATATTTGGTTAAGTGGCTGAGTTTCAGTAACCATCATTAGGGTTAGGGAGAGACAGAGAAAGTAAAAGTGGGGCTATCAGTTCTGGATTACAAAAGTGGACAATCAGAGATGTGAACAAAGAATTGATGTCTACTACTATAGGTAAAGGGAAAGGTAGCACATGTGTGCTAGTCATTTCTGGCTCTAGAGGGCGATGCCCATCTCAGTTTCGAAACTGAAGAGCCAGCACTGTCCGAAGATGTCTCCTTGATCATAAATACCAAAGTTGCATGGAACACTATTATCTTCCCACCAAAGTGGTCCCTATTTTTCTACTTACATTTTACATGCTTTTGAACTGCTAGGTTAGCAGAAGCTGGGGAAGCAACAGGATCTCAATCTGTTATGCAACACTAGGGATTAGAACTGCTGAATTGCCGACCTTCTGATTGACAAGATCAGGATCTTAGTCACTGAGCCACCGCATCCCAATGGTGTCTACTATATAGGGTGGTAAAAAAGGAGATATATTTTGTTGCTGCCATAGAAGTGCTTCTTTGGATTAATGCAGCACAACTCACCTTGTTCAAAGACTTCTCTTCTTTATCCCAAAGAGAGCAGAGAGAAAAAGGGAGCTAGAATAAAAACATGTAAATCAATCCGGAGCAAGAAAGGAGATCTTTCTGTAAAGGTAGAATCATGGTCTGCAGATTGTTCCAGATATTCCCCTGATCATTATGGGGAAAATAGCAAGGAGACACAGGCAGGATTGGATTTCAGCAGATGGAAATCATTAGAGTCACAAGTACTTTCCACATGCTGCTTTCTGTATCACTAAAATTCTATATGCACACAACAAATGATATCAAGGAAGAAGGATAAAAGAATAATTCAATGATTAAAATAAGGGAAGGAATTCTTGAGGTTCAATAAATAGATAACAACTTGTTGATTAGATGAAGTTTGCTTTCATCTTCCAAAATATGTAACACACTCATCATTAAACTGATGGACTAAAGGTAGACCAATGTCATTGACAAAGGTCAGCATGCCAAGCTTTTATTGGAGAGTGGCTTGTCCAAGAATCATCCTAGTTGATAAATTCCTTAGCATCCACAAATCTGAATTCTTTCCAGACAGGAATTAAGGAAGATTGCCTTTCTTTAATGCAAGCATTTAACAACTACTGGATGATTCTTTAGATACTGTGATAAGCTAAGGCCAACCTGTTATGACATATTTTGTCTCATTTGCACTTTGTTTCCTAATACCACCATGAGTCCCTTATTATCCCACCAAGCCAATTAAATGATACCATCAACTGAGATTTTACACAATGCTTTTTTTAAAAAGAACACGGTAAACAAATTAGCAGCAATACCTATCCAAAAATATGTCTCCTTTCAAAGTGACACAGATGCATTGTGTGTCTATGGCTTCAAATAAAAGGTTTAGCTTTATAGTCTGGCTTTGGTGTTTAGGATTCTTACAGTTCTATTTCCTAGCAAATAGCTTTTAAAGCGACACTTTTCTTCTCTCTTACCGCATTTAGCTCAGTCAGAAATAAATAAATAAATAAAAATGCCAGATGTCATGAGGCCAATAAGCAGGTGGGACGAAGCTTCTGTACCAATTCAAACTGGCACAACATCAAACCTGGTGGGTATAACCTTTAATTCAGTGGTTCCCTGGCACCAGATCTAGCACCATCTGCTTAACTTTGCTAAGCTGTGCTTGTTTCTGTGTAGAGGCAGTGCCAACAATGCAAACTGTCTCTTACATGTGCAGGGAATCGTCAGCGCAAGTAGGGTTGTTTTTTTCCCCCCCCTTCCAAACCCATATGGTGGCATCTGTAAATGTACACTGTCAGCAGCGCTCTTCCTAAGTCACTTTGTGTTTAAGAATGAGCGCATGGAAAGCTGGAAGAAGGACCTGGATAGTCATGTCTTTCTGGACTCCCATTGTGCTGTGTCTTGAGGGCAGGAAGAATGTACGGCACTCAAAGGCAGACCAGCTTTGCTAAGAAGGCAAAGGGACAAGGGAATCCCTTTGGCTGATGGCTATGGAAACAAGCGCAGACAGTTTGGTAAATTTTCTTTCAAGTTGCAACTTCAAAACAAGGCTGATGTGCCAATGGTAGCAGAGAGAGAATTTTGCCAGGGATTCTGCTGAGAGATTTGGGCATTGTGCTCCCAGTTGACCTCTAAGCAGCACAGATACATCAACAACTGTCCATAAATCCATAAAAACCCATGCCTGAAAAAGAAATGTGCAATACTGAAAGTACCAAAAGCAGTAATTAATGTAGGGGAAAAAAAGAACTTACATCTGGGGAATTTATATTGAAAAAAGCCTGCATGAGGGATATTAACATTAGAAAGAACATCACAGAGATTTGCATTAAAAAAAAGGTTCTCTGGCAATTTATGTTAACACCTACATAAATTACAGGAACATGTGTACAAAAGCTCCATATGTTAGGGGGAGTGCAAATGCAAACGTTATGATTTTTTTCTACTAAAAAAAATTTAAAACCCAGAGAGATCCAATGCTATCCAATTAATATGGACTATTATATGGGCCAGATCCATATATCTCTAGTACAATCATCTATTGCACTATTTCTCAACCTGGGCCGTTTTAAGATGGGTGGACTTCAACTCCCAGAATTCCCAGGCCAGCATGATTCACTGGGGAATTCTGGGAGTTAAAGTCCATCCATCTTAAAATGGCCCAGGCTGAGAAATACTGATCTATTGGATCTGGTGAACCTTGAATGATGCCTCAACTGCAGAGACAATGGGAATTAAGTATGCCCTAAGCACCTCTTTAAAAAGTACAGACATTTTCGTTATGTGATCCCTGGTAAATGGTCCTCAATGTCTTGCTCTATTACTAAGATACCAGAGATGTTTTTATAAATACATTTCTGGCACATTAGAGTGGAATCTAAGATTGCGAAAGGATTTTGATTCATCAGCATTTTATGCAAATAGATCTCCCTTACACCTCCAGAATTAATATGTATTTCTTTCAAACTTCATACTGCTCTAAATTTTGCAACACTGGACTAAGTTTAAATACATGGATTTTTAGGCAATATATATTGAACATCAATATGAATACGCATGAAACTTCTTTCAGTCAGGCTGATATAGGAATACTTATGGCTGAATACAATTAAAACTGATTTGGAATAGATAGTTCTGTCCAATGTATATTTCATATACATTATATGTATATAAATATGTATATTTATATGCATAATATACATTATTGTATTAATTAAATTATTATATTTCTAATATAAATATGTATATTTCATATACATATATGCTATGGCTCAGTGGTTAAGATTTGTTGATCAGAAAGGTCAGCAGTTTGGCAGTTTGAATCCCTAGCGTCTCCTAATGGAGTGAACTCCATTACTTGTCCCAGCTTCTGCCAACCTAGCAGTTTGAAAGCATGTAAAAATGCATGTAGAAAAATAGGGACCACCTTTGGTGGGAAGGTAATAGCGTCCCATGCGCCTTCGGCATTTAGTCATGCCAGGCATATGACCATGGAGATGTGTTTGGACAGTGCTAGCTCTTTGGCTTTGAAACAGAGATGAGCACCACCCCCTAGAGTCGGGAACTAGTAGCGTGGGGAAACCTTTTACCTTTCATATATTCAGAAATAAATAAGCTCTATGAGATGAGGATATGGGAAGAAGAGATCATTTTGTATATTTTAGGGGAATGTGATAAATTATTTAAAAATGTTTATATTTATGATGTTTATATTTGTGATGGTTTCTTTTTCTTTACTACAGTTTTATTTTTTCTTTCTTTTCTATTTTTATTTTTTCCTCAAACTTTTTACTTTTTCTTTCATTTTTTAGTTTGATTTAATTTTTTTATTTTTATAATTGTAATTTTGATAAAACTAATATAAAAAAGAAATAAACAGACGTGATTAATTAATGCGTTAAACTCTCTGCCATTCCGTCACCCTCTGCTATCTGCTAAAGGAATCAATCAATATAACATCTACACAAAAATCTTTATTAGTAGTGGTACTCAAAGGGAATGTAATCATGGAGTGAGCCTTCATTGGATAAAATAATACTGCAAATATAGACATGATTCCTCCCATGTGAAATATTAAAGAATATAAAATCAATAAAATTGACAACCCAAAAAACTAAGCAATCTTTATCAAAGCCAAAAAGAATGTATTCTAATCAGGTTCTTATCTGTGCATTTTTGAAAGTCCAAATAGAACACAGATTCTATATATATGAAACTACTGGCAAGAACATGTCATAGATAACAGCAGGGATGGGCTGCTTGGGGGTTCGCAGGGGGTCAGGAAAACCTCTAGCTAAGATTCGGTGCAGTTTGGAGAACCCCCAAATCCTACTCCTGGCTGGCCTCACCCAGCCCACCCCTTCCCTCCGCTCCCAGGAGTCCCTACACGTAAGTACAGGGTATGTGCGGAAGCTCGGGGAGGGCGAAAAATGGGCTACTGAAAGTTTGGAAATGCCTGTTTCTGACCTTCAGAGGGCCTCTGGAGCCTGGGGAGGCCATTTTCGCCCTCCCAGAGGCTCGAGGAAAGCCTCTGAAGCCCAGGGAGGGCAAAAACGCCCTCCCTCTCCTGCCATGGCGCCAGAGGCTGACTAGGCCATGCCTGCCATGGCCACGCCCACCCAGCAACTGGGCAGAGAACCCCTTGCTAAAATTTTTGAAGCCCATCCTGGATAACAGATCATAGAATCAAAAGATTGGAAGGGAGCTTGGAGGTCTTCAGGGCCACTGCCCAAGGCAGAAGTCTTTATACCTTCTCACAAAGCTGGATGTCTAGTCTTTTCTTGAAAACTTTCAGCAATGAAGCGTCCACGACTCTGGGGAGGCAATTTATCCCACTGGTTAATTTATCTAACTGTCAAGAAATGTCTCCTTAGTTCCAGTTTGGATCTCTCTTTAAATGAGCTTCCACCCATTGCTTCTTGCTCTGCCTCCAGATGCTTTTTAGAATAAATCAACTCCCTCAGCTTTACTCAAATACTGGAAGATAGCTATCATGTCACCCTAATCTTTCTCTTCATTAGGCTAGACATACCTAGTTTCCTTAACAAGTTATCCTCCAGATCCCTTAGCATCTTTTTTGCTCTTCTCTGCAGTCTTTCTAAGGTCTCAGCAACTTTCTTTTTCATTCTGGAGACCAGAATTGGATGCAGTAATCCAAGTGTGACCTCAGTAGTACAGTATAAAGCTATGCTGTCACTTGTCATTAGCTTGATACTACCTTGATTCAGCCTAGGACTGCATTGGCTGTTTTGGCAGCTGAGGCACACTGCTGGTTCGTTTTTAAGCAATGGTCCATCAGGATCATTACTTGATCCCTCTCAAAATTACTACTGTTGAGCGAGATACCACCTATTTTACCTATGCATTTAGTCTAATAGCCAAGTGTGTGTGTGCGCGCATGCGCGCGCGTGCACGGACAGACATGCATGTTGGTTTGACCATATTAAAGATTGAACTGAATGTAATAGTCATCTTTTTCTACTCTCTTGCTATTTATTTCTGTAACAAATATTGGATAGGGGCAGATATTATAGAAATAGTTGGCTATTACAGGCTCGTGTTGCCAAAATCTAGCAGATTATGCTGCATTGTCATTCTCTAGCGACACATGCATACAAAAACAAAAAACAAAAGTAAAGATGGAAAGTAAATTAGTTTCATATCAAAATCTAAAGAATTATAGCACCATCAATAAACTGCACTCTGCTGATGACATTATTCTGTTAACTGAAAATGCAGTAAGATATTATTTCTGGTATCAACTGTTCAAAAGGAATTCAAGAACTCTAGCCAACCAAACGTATAATGAGTTTAATATACCGAACTCGTTTTTATTATTTCTGTTCATAACATCATAGCTTCTACAAACAATAGAAACTAGAACAAGTTTAGTACTTGTGCCTATCTGACAATTATTCAGTAAGGTAGGCCTACAATATTTCATATTTCTGAATTTTCTGAAAAGCACACTTCATTCATTTCTTTCATACTTCAATGATGCAAAAAAAGGTCTAGTTAAAAAAAACCTGAATAGGTCGATGAGATAAATTTTAATACAGTAAAGCATGTTGCAAATTTCTTAATACACAAACGCACTTTTTTGAGCCAACGTTTAGATTCAACAATAATAAGTTAAGTGTCCATTTTATTAACAATAAAGAAAAACTCAGTTTAATCAACATTTGTTTTGACCAGCAGGTATTACTGTCAGGTTATTTCAGATAGATGATATTATAATTGATATTAGAAACATCATTTTTGTTTAAAGAATGATTATTTGCAAATACTCCCTCTTGTGATCAAAGATAGAAAACCAGTATGATATTTTCCTATTTTATAAGCATCAAGGTGCAACTACATAAACTAGTAAGTATTCTGTTTTTCAGATAAAAGTTTGTTTCCTAAAGATGTTTGATACACTGGTTTGAGTATTCCATTTCTTTATATAGCGAAACTCTCTAGAAGATGCATCAGGGCAATATTATGACAAGTGTCAGCTTGCTCTAAAAAGGGGGGTGTTCTGATGAAAATAAAAATAGAATGGATAGTTTTCATCTAGTGTTAGTAGAGATGGGAGAATTTACCAATTTAAATTACTTTATTACCAATTTTAAATATATTGCATTGCATTTCTGCATCATGATATATTTATATAATTGTACCTGTTCATCTCTGTGCATTTTGTGTGCATGTTTTCCTAATATGCATTTTGGCAAATATGTTTTTATCTGTAATAAATAGGTATAGGTATAGGTAGTTTATTTATATGCCGCCCTTTTCCCTGGGGGGACTCAGGGCAGCTCACAGTTCAGAAGGAAGGGAGGACAAACAAATTAAACACATAAGACAGTACATCGTTAAAAGCACAACATTCATACAATTCGGGTGGGTTGAGGTCTTTAGCCCCAGGCCTGTCGGACAGCCAGGTTTTAAGGGCTATGCAGAAGGTCTGAAGGTCTGGAGGGTGGTGAGGGTACGAATCTCCACGGGGAGATCGTTCCATAGGGTCGGAGCTGCCACCGAGAAGGCTCTCCTCCGCGTGGTTGCCAGTCGACATTGACCGGCTGATGGAACTCGGAGGAGGCCTAATCTATGCGATCTTATTGGTCTAGTGGAGGTAATTGGCAGTAGGCGGTCTCTCAAGTACCCAGATCCACTACCATGAAGGGCTTTGTAGGTGACAAGTAGCACCTTGAACCGCACCCGGAGATCGACAGGTAGCCAGTGCAGCTCGCGGAGGAAATATATATTATATGTGTATACACACACAGACACATGCTGGGTACCCATGCTCCACTATGAAACTATGAGATTGGGCTTTATTAAATTGACACCTACAGCTTGAAAATTAATAAGTCATTACGATCAGCCTCTCCTTTCCCTTCTCTCCCGCAGGCTGGCCCCACAGAGGCCTCTCCTATCATATCCCTTTCTCTCCCTCAGGCTTGCCCCACAGAGGCCTCTCCTATTTTAACCCCTTTTCTCCCTCAGTCTAACTCCTTAACATCAAAGCGTTTTTCAGGTAGGGAGGAGTAGTAGAATGTCTAAACTCCCAGCTCACAAGCTGGATGTGTCCTGTGCTGACCACCCCCATGCCTAAGTAGTAGTTGGAACAGAATTCTTTTCAGGTGGGGAGGGGGAGTAGAACTTCTAATTCCTTAGCATCAGTGCGTATTAATCATAATATAAGAAATACTAATACTACTAATTTTGAAAAATCCTTTCTTAGCGATCACTTAGAAGCCAAGAGGAACATACATGCAAAAGTTCAAGTTTGTAGGCTTTACAGTTCTGGAAATTTCATGATGATGCAGGAGTGGTATTTCGTGTGTGTGTGTGTGTGTGTGTGTGTGTGTGTACATACTTACACACATGTGTGGGGTTGTCACTGTGTGTGTGTGTGTGTGTGTGTGTGTGTGTGTGTGTGTGTGAAAATTATATACACATTCCTTTATTTTTTTGTATTTACTTTTATTAAAAATGGCTTTGAAAAGATAATTTTTAAAAATAGTGATTAATAAAGGAATAAATTGTTTTCCTTTCAGAAGTATGAAATAGGCTGACAAATTTGTGTCCCATCTCTGTACCAAATAAGGCTTACTAATGTAAATGCAAAAGAAAGCTAAGATCTTTGCATTTCCATCTTTCAAAATGATGTTGGAATGTTGACTAAGCATTCCACGTGGCTCTTTTTGGCATTCCGTAGCTGGATAGAATTACAAAATTAAAATAGAACACGAACTCACAATAGCAGATGTCAAAACTGCAGTCGAAAACTAGCAGTTAAGATAGCATGAACATTTTAAAATTACAGATGGAAAGCACAAGCTAGCTTCTGATCAATCCATTAAAATTAGCTTTTAACAATCAGGACTTTGGAATCCATTTAAAATCAATCAATACATAAGCAAGGGGAAATCTCACAACAGATCTCCAGAGGAAAGGTCTGGTCCTTATATGCTTGCATCCTTGCAGGCTGCTTAATAGGCCCTCTGAGACCTATTTTACATCTGAGGCAGGTTTACCATAACTATACACAGGACTGTTTTTATCATCATAGCAATCCGTAAGGCATTGCCAGCATTATGAAAATCAAAATACAGTATATCTACTGCATATTGTCCAATGTGAATTCAAATTTAAAGCAATGTATTTCTTAAAATGCTATCAATTAATAAATTTGAAGATAGCTAGCAGCAAAAGAAAATTCCTTCTCTTTCTGTAGCCAAATTCTAAATGAGTAATACTGTGTGAAAATCCAACATAGCACAATTCCAATTCAATTCACATTTACAGCTATGTTATTTACAGCCATGTTAATGTAATCCCATTGCTTTCTTTTTTATTTGTTTTGTCTCTTTTTTTTCTTTATCATTTCCTGATAAAGAGAAGACCGTCATTTATTTCAATTTATTTTCCTATATTGGCATGTCAAGGTCTTGGTAGGATTTCCAATATCTCAGAACATCCATTCTCCACTTTACTGTTGCAGTGAGCAAACATAAATATCTGGATGAATTAGTATCATCACAGGGCCATCTATTTGTTCATTTGTTTATTCATTCAAATCTGGATAATCTATTGATTATCACCTGCACTAACATCTTATTTTAATGTCTAGGTGTTTTTAATAAGTATATCTGTGCTAGGGGTGGGTTCCAACAGGCACTACTGCCGGTTCAATCGTGTGTGTGCCACGCACACTTGATACGCACTGCCCGCGCATGCACAGTGCAATTAAAATTGTTCTGTGCATGCGCAGAATTGAGAAACAAGATGAAAACCGGTTTGGGGGCATGGTGGGCATGGGTTTGCTGTTCCAGCGACCCACGCCGCCAAACCACTACCAGTTTGGCCGAACCTGTCCAAACTGATAGGAAACCACCACCAGGGGTGGGTTCCTGCCAGTTCTAACCTCTTCTATAGAAGAGGTTCCACAAATCTACAGTGCCATTTAGAACCAGTTCCAGCTCCCTCCCCCCGCCCCTCCACACATCATCAAGATGAAGAGCGAGAGGAGGAATTCTGGGAGTTGAAGTCCACAAGTCTTAAAGCTGTCAAGTTTGAACACCCTTGGGGGTTTTTTCTAAAGGGTTAGGGATGCAAGGGTCTTGTAACTTGACAGCTTTAAGACTTGCGTGCTTCAAATGCCAGAGTTTCTGAGCCAACATTTTGGTTGTTAAGCAAGAGCGTTGTTAAGTGAGTTTCACCACATTTTACAAGTTGGCCACACCCACCCAGTCACATGACTGCCAAGTCACTCCCACTCAGTCACATAGCTGGCAAGCCACTCCCACCCAGTCACATGATCAGCAAGCCACTCTCACAAAGCAGGCCGCACCTACAGAAGAGGTTCTCAAAATTTTTGAAACCCACCATTGCCCACCACTGATGTGTGCGTTTGTACATGTATAGAATTTAAAATAGTTTTATGATCTTGATTCTGAACTCTTTAAAATTGCTGCTGAAAAGTTAAAATCAACAGCAGATTTTCTTATAGTACAGTTCTATTCAATTTTGCTGAAAGGAATTGATTCAAAGATTTTAAAAAAATAGATTGACCTGTTGTTTTGCTTTATGAACTAAGCTTAGCTTAGAAAGACACAAAAAAGTTATTGAATGTGACATTATCAATATCAGACATCTCAGTAATTCCTGTTCAAATCCGTTGAATAAGTCACAATGTTTACATCAATATATTTTTTCTCATACAAATGACTGCTTAACTGAGAACTGGCTCATTGATTTACAAGCTACAAATAACCAGGATGTGGCTATCTGTATCTACAACAAAATGTAATAATGGAAGCAGTTCAAGTGTGACCAGCCAGAGAGAATGTACATCATTTTATAGTGTCATTCATGGCAAAACATTGGTTTTTTTTTCTATTCTTTACATTTTATTTGTATTTGTATTTTACATTACATTGTATTTGTTCAATAAATGAAGCAAGCTCTAAATTGATGTTTGCCTATGTCATAACAATTGTTTTTCTTATTCAAATAATTTGGGAATATATAGGCAAAAGGGAAGTATGGGAGAGTTGCATATTTTCACACATCAATTGCATGGCTAATTCTACCATTTGGTTCAGCAGTACAACCAGATTTTTTTTAAAAAAATGTCTATTTGATATGATACAGTATGAAATGCTTACACTAATTAAAATCAGGCTAGGGAAATACTGTAAACAAATCCATCAATAAATTCTGCTGCAGTTATCAGGAATGTAAGATTGACCCATACACTGTACTTATGCATTAAATTTATATTCTACTTCTCCAGGATCACAAGGTGGTGTACTTACTACGGCCTTCTCCAATTTTCCCCATAACAAGTATTCAGGGTAGTTGATTAGTCAGTAATGTTGTAATGTAATGTAATGTTGTAATGTTTATTACACTTGTATGCAGCCCTATTCCCGAGGGACTCAGGGCAGCTAACAAACAAGGTGGGGAGGGGGGAAATACAAAAAACAAACAAAGACAAAAACAAATACAATAGACAGCTTAAAAACAATGCAACAGTCACAACAATTCAAGTGGGGCTGGGAACTCATCAGCCCCAGGCCTGCCGGAACAGTCAAGTCTTGGTAGCTTTGCGAAAAGCCTGAAGGGTGGTGAGGGTCCGAATCTCCATGGGGAGATCGTTCCAGAGGGCTGGAGCAGCCACAGAGAAGGCCCTCCCCCAGGGGTCGACAGTCGACATTGGCTAGCAGATGGTATTCGGAGGAGGCCTAATCTGTGGGATCTAATTGGTCGTAGGGAGGTAATTGGCAGGAGGCAGTCTCTCAAGTACCCAGGTCTGATACCATGTAGGGCTTTAAAAGTAACAACTAACACCTTGAAGCGCGTCCGGAGTCCAACAGGCAACCAGTGCAGTTCGTGGAGGATAGGTGTAACGTGGGTGTACCGAGGTGCACCCAGAATCGCTCGCGCGGCTGCATTCTGGATAAGCTGAAGTCTCCGAATGCTCTTCAAGGGCTGCCCCATGAAGAGCGCAGTAAGACAGTGACTGGATAAAATTCATTCAATGAGCTTCAGTGACTGAAGCTGAATTTGAATTTTCTCAGGCCTAGTCCAGCTAAAATACCACACTATCTCAAGTAACACATTCTCAGCATGTCATACAGTAGTTAGGCTTGTGGAAACAGCACTTCTAACAAAAAAGAAAAGAGATTGGAAGAGAAGAAGATGGAAAAAAAATGAAGGTGTGTCACCAATGGTAGTTCCATCATTATGGGTGGGAAAGGAACAATTCAATTTAAAAATACAAGAGAGTGAACAAGAACACCTAACATATGTTAATTAATGGGGGCCATAAAGGGGGTGAGAATAGTTTGTACTCAACCCTATGGCCTTTGAAGTTCTAATCATACATAGCCAAATGTGAATGTATGAATTGCCTCTGTCAAATACCATGGACCTGGTATGAAATAATGTGCTAAATCAGTGGATTATGCTGAGCTATGATAGCTGCTGACCATTTGATGCACAATGTATAGAGCAGTAAAAGAGGATCTAATTAACTTTTCAGAGCACATTAATAAAGTATACTTCTTTATTTGACTATACTCTGGGGCACTGGGAGAAGAATTTTTGGCAATTGCTATAATCAGAACAACTCCAAAAAATTAACTACACTGTTCAAAAGTCTTTGTTCTTGACTAAAGAACAAAGGCTAATTAAATGTTGACAAGTAGAATAGAATAGAATAGAATAGAATAGAATAGAATAGAATAGAATAGAATAGTTGGAAGGGACCCTCTACTTAAGCAGGAAACCCTACACCACTTCAGACAAATGGCTATCCAACATCTTCTTAAAAACTTCCAGTGTTGGAGCATTCACAACTTCTGAAGGCAAGTTGTTCCACCACTGATTAATTGTTCTAACTGTCGGGAAATTTCTCTTTAGTTCTAACTTGCTTCTCTCCTTGATTAGTTTCCAGCCATTGCTTCTTGTCCTGTCCTCAGGTGCTTTGGAGAATAGCTTGACTCTCCTTTGTGGCAACCCCTGAGATAGTAGCAGAGGTGAGATGTGCCTGGTTCAGCTCAGTTCAGCTGAACTGGTAGTGGAATTCAGGCCTGGGTCACAGAACTGGCAGCAACCCAGGCCTGCCATGCCCCTGAACCAATTCCTTCACCACTGCTGAGCTGCTCCATTTTGGTTTTTAGGGACTGCGCATGCGCAGTTCATTATAAATTATTCTGAACATGCGTGAAGAACGATTTACATTGAACAGCACTCATTCGCGCAGTGTGTGTCTGGCGCACACGCGAGTTGCGAACTGGTAGTAAAACCGGCAGCAACCCACCCCTGGATAGCGGAAGACTACTATCATGTGTCCCTAGTCCTTTTTATTAAATTAGAAATACCCTGTTTTTGCAACCGTTCTTCATATGTTTTAGCCTCCAGTCCTCTAATCATCTTTGTTGCTCTTCTCTGCACTCTTTCTAGAGTCCCCACATCTTTTCTACATCGTGGCAACCAAAACTGAATGCAGTATTCCAAGTGTGGCCTTACCAAGTAACACATGAGATTTCTGCACATCTCAGTACTTTAGTACTAGGCCTAGCAGATACTTTCTATTTTTGACTATTAGAGTAACTTCATGAGCATAGAGCAGAAAGAATAGTTATTGATGTTTTTTCTTCCAATTATAAAATCATGCTCATCCATTATAGTGGTTATAACTAAGCATTATTTCAGATGTCCAGCTGTAGTAGCTGGCAAGGCAGAAAGCTACAATTTTCAGCTCAATCATTATAGAACCATGGCACATATGTTCCCAACATGCCTAACTAGAAAAAGAAAAGTCAAAGATCTCTTGCTTTGAAAACAAAACATTCAAACTTATCCCAAAGATCACATAAAAATCATTTTCAATTTCATCAATTTCCTTCAGTTTTCTTTAAAAAAAAAGTGGCTTAGGAACCTTATATAATTTTTCAAGAACTTTTCATTCCTAAGAAGTTTCAGGAATAAGTGTTTAAGTTTGGTATACTGCCAAGAAATATTCTGAGGCAAATCAGACAATATTTTAAATTCTGAAAGATTTTAGAAACAGTTTCTTCACACCTGAATAGGTCCAAAGAATTAATATTATAAGAGTTCATATTTACCACAAAAACAAACGTATGTGCTGTTTTTAAATTGACTAGAACATCTTAATGCATCAAATGTACATAGAGGTTTTGCAGTCTTAAGTGCAGCTGTTGAAATTAAAACTTGCACAAATGGAGATTCCCCAATAGTTGCCAAGTTTTCAATGGGAACCAATAGTAACTCTTGCTGAGCCTAAATAGAAACCACATTTTCAAATTCATTATGTCAGACAGTAGCTAAAACTAGAATAAATGTTCAAATGATTAACCTGAAACTGGTGATGTTAAACCTGTATTTCCTTGCAAGCACATATAATTTACACAGTGAAAACTTCACAGAACGTTCCGTGCAAAAGAGTGTATTCAATACTTTGTAAGTTTGTTAAAAAATAATATGATTCAATAAAATAGAAATTCCTCCTTGCTTAAGATTTAGTTTTATAATCTTTGTAATTAACAAAATGTGTAAAGTGGTAATTTGTGTAACTCCAGAAAGGAAGAAGAAATAAATTGGAATAAATAAATAAATTTATGTAGGCTATATCTCTTGGTAACTCCAGGAAAGTTACCAAGAAATATAGACTAAATAAATATTGCATTCACTAATAATTAAACATAAAAGCAAAACCGTGGGGTATCTTAGAATTTAAACAAAAAACAATATGCTTCATCATCACCAATAATTTTATACCCAGCTAACCTAGCATTTGTTTAGTCTGCAAATTGCAAAATTTATAAAACTAGGGCAGTTCAATAAGCCCATTGATCAAATAACAATAACTAAAATTCATCCACCCATTTGGAAGGAAATTAATACTCCCTAATTACTCAATCCAACTTGCTATACACAAAACTATTCTGGGCAATGCTGATGATAATATAGCATTAATATGCAACATTCCAAGGGCTGTGACTGGTAGCTCCTTCAGCTGAAATTCCAGCCTCACCCAATATAACCCACTATGTGAAAAGCCTCCTATTAATATGCCAATGCTGTATCCAATGCAACGTATTTCATTTGCAGCAACACAGTTTTACTACTGGTTCGCAATGCACATGCACCAGACATGGGCTGCACGCACTTGCACTGTTCAATGTAAATTGTTCTTTGTGCATGCGCAGAACAATTTACAGTCACTAAAAACCAAAATGGTCACAGCCCAGCGGCGGCAAGGTAACCAATTTGGGTGCATGGCAGCCCTGGGTCCCTGCCGATTCTGTGACCCAGGCCTGAATTTCCCTACCAGTTCAGCTGAATTGGGTCAGACTGGGAGCAATCCACCTCTGTCCATCATGTGGACACAAGGTGAGAGCAAAGACATGCCACTAAGATTATAAGGATAAGTGTTTTTGGAAAGCTGGAATTTGAGAAAGACATTTTACTGTGGAAAATTTAAATTATTTCATGAACATTATGGGGCAGCAGGACATGAAGCAAGGAGCAAAGCTTCTCAAGGAACAGCCTAATTGGAAGGGGAATTTTTTCCACATTCATCTCACTATAGCTTAGTCATTTCACGTTCATTTTCAATTACATACCCTGAACAATGGATGAACTAATCAGTTTCAGAGCTTGCATTTTATTAGTCCACTATTCAATCTTTCAACCACTGGATAGAGACTTGATTATCAGCGTATAGGTCAACCATATAATGGGGCACATAAACACTTAATAAAAAGCAAATATAGCAACCACAAAATTTTTCTATTTCCCCATCCATAGTTTTTGTATAACTAGGGACGATATAATCCATGTGAGGAACATAACAAAGAAAAATGACACCAAACTTCTAATCCTCATCACATCTGAAAGAAGACTGAGGCACAGTCAAAGAGACTAGAAATTAGATTGACAAGGTTTCATGAGGTCCCATAGAAAAGTAATAGAATCAATAGGACTGATAGTAAGGCTTCTATATGGTTGACTTCACTTGGCAGCATCTTGGGACAGGATATTGGGACCTGCATCTCTTGCAGGGTATGGCATCTCAGGTTTCAGATTGCCTTACTATGGAGAGATAGTGCTAGCCTGTAGCATGTGATGGGGAAATGGTTGCTCTTCCCATGATGAGGCAAGAAGATTGTGTGTTTTTCTGCTAAGCAAGATCAGCCCTAAGTACTTAGAAGGGAGAACCATAACAAATACCAGGCCTGGGAAATCAAAATACCATATTGGAAGAAGGCAACTGCAAAAAACATATGTACTGTTGAGAAGATATAATACGAATATGTCCAATTTATTAATGGGACTTAAGTGTGACTTGATGAAGTCTTTAACTTAGCTTTCTTTTGGGGAAGGGAGTTGGATGTATTTTTTTTAAAAGTTTTTTAATTTTTAATTTAAAACAAATACAACATCCTTCTTTACATGCTATAGAAAGTGTATCAGTTGGTTACAGATAGACTTTTGCGCATTTCTTCCACAGTCAAGAAACATAGTTCATGTTAACTTGAGCATTTTAACTCAAATATTCATACATGTCACCATCATCATATATCCATTTTCATTTGACTATAATTATTATTTTAAAAAAAAAGATAATGATAATAATAAACAATACATGCCCACACCAGTGGGGAAAGAAAAAATCGAAGAAAAAGAAGAAAAAAAGACAAAAAGAACAAAACAAAAAACAAAAGAAAAACCAAAAAAAAAAGGTAACACAGGTATATATCAAAAACAAAAAAGTATATCAGCTGGTTACAACATGTTTTGGTGCATCTCTTCCATTAATTCATATTATAATTAATTCATATCATAATGGATGTATTTATTAATATGAGCATACACAATGCTTGAATTTAATTGCTAGAATTAAAACATTCAAAATCTTCATTTAAAACATATATTCCACCATTTGTCCATGTTTTCTACAAAAATGGCACTTGAAATTTAAAGATATGGATCCCATTAAAACTGCATGGGTGAAAGAATCCACCCTGAAATTCTTCTTCCAGTTGGATCTTTTTAAATCAGGAGATTTTTCAAGACCTCTTATATTTAACATAGTTTTAAGGACTATTGAAATGCTGTTCCAAGTGAGTGCATGGAACAAAGGACACAGATTAAATTGAGTATAGAATAACAAAATTCATCTAGGCACAACATAATGGCTACCGTAGTGGTTAAAATTGGTATTTCAGCTCATTATCTGCACAAGTTCAGTACTGGACTCACCAAGTACTGTTTTAATGCGATAACTTCCTCAGGGCATGGTTGCTTAATATTGAAAGGTGCATCATTTACATGACCTTAATTTTATGCTGGGCTGTGAAAAATGGTTCTCACGAGGAAACTTTTGAGAAACATTTTAACTTCCTTTAGAATCTTGGCAATAACTTCCTAGCGATTTTAGCTGACACACATTTTTTTTCTGCACCAAGCAAAATATTTTCCTCCCTATTCATAAAAATTTCTGCTACTATATTGAGATTTTAGTTTCTTTGTTTTTTCCTCCAGGATATTTGTAGATTTTTCTTGTGAGGGCTGCTTTAGCCTCTGCTGCTCTTAACTGAATACTGGTTTTAATTGATTGTTCACTGCTTTATTTTTGATTTGACATTTATGGATCTCATTTGCATATGTGTGTGGTTTATTTAATTGAAAGTCAGTGTTAATATCCATTCTTGGGGGTATCTAATGCATCTGAAAAATAAATAAATAAAATACAAGTTCCCAAAGATCGGAAGTTGGATCAATATAGCTGCAGGCCTGAAGCTCTCTATTGTAGATCCAAAACCAGACATCTTCCAAGTAAACCATCCTTTGTACTTGTGCCTGGAGGAACACTTGGAATCACAAATCTATAGTACTTACTCTTCCATATAAATCACTGCCTTTCCCATCTCCATATAATAATAAGTAGTACAGAAGGTATCTAAATATATTTCTTATATCGCCAAACTAGCTCAAACTAGACTGTTTGGACTAGTTTAGAAATGACTAATTACTATCTTTCAGGAAAAAAAACAAGTAAAGTGCCAACCATTTTAAAGAAGCCGGATTTGGAGAAACAGTCAAAAGTCTCTGAGAGTGCCATAGATAAATATTTTTCATTGACATCCATCATTGTATGCAAATAAACATGTATGTATGTATGTATGTATGTATGTATGTATGTATGTACGTACATACTCTGTGTGTGTGTGTGTGTGTGTGTGTGTATATATATATATATATGTATATGTATATGTATATGTATATGTATATGTATATGTATATGTATATGTATATGTATATGTATATGTATATGTATATGTATATGTATATGTATATGTATATGTATATGTATATGTATATGTATATGTATATGTATATGTATATGTATATCAGGGGTGGGTTTCAGGCAGTTCGCGGCGGTCCCCGCGAACCGGTTGGTCGGCGAACCCAGAAGTAAGTAACTTCCGGGAACGCCGAAGGATCCCGCCCGCCCGCGTTTCTTACCTGGTTTTGACGAGTTCTGCACTTCCACACATGCGCAGAACGCATACAGCGTTCTGCACGATCCTCCAGGAGCAGCTGGAGCATCACACAGGTGCTAGTACGCATGCGTGCACTGCGCGCGTGCACGAGGACGCCGCCGGCCCCGTTCCAACCTAATCGGTTGGAACGGGGTGAGAAACCCACCCCTGATGTATATGTATATGTATATGTATATGTATATGTATATGTATATGTATATGTATATGTATATGTATATGTATATGTATATGTATATGTATATGTATATGTATATGTATATGTATATGTATATGTATATGTATATGTATATGTATATGTATATGTATATGTATATGTATATGTATATGTATATGTATATGTATATGTATATGTATATGTATATACCACTTTATAATGCCTTGGTAAGACCATACTTAGAATATTGCATCTAGTTTTGGTCGCCATGATGTAAAAAAGATGTTCAGATTCTAGAACTGGAGGCTAAAACATATGAAGAATGGTTGCACGAATTGTGTATGTTTAATTTAATGAAAAGAAGGACTGGGAATGACATGATAGCAGTGTTCCAATATATAAGATGCAGCCACAAAGAAAATGGGGTCAACCTACTCTGTTTCCCCCAAAATAAGCCCTCCCCCCAAAATAATTATTACAATAAATAATAATATTGCAACACAGCAGCAGCCATGAGGTGACCACAATCACCATCTCCTGTACCTCAAAAATAGTAGATCTCCCCAAAAATAAGGCCAAGTGCTAATTTCAGGGATCAAAAGAAAATAAGACCCTGTCTTGTTTTCGGGAAAACACAGTATTCTCCAAAGGCAGGACAAGAAGTAATCAAGGAGAGAACCAACGTAGAACTAAGGAGGCATTTCCTCAGAGTTAAAACGATTAATCAGTGGAATGACTTGTCTCCAAAAGTTGCAGGTGCGCCCACTCTGGAGGTTTTTAAGAAGAGATTGGACAACCATTTTTCTGAAATGGCTTACAGTTTCCTGTCTGAGCAGGGGACAGACTAGAAGACCTCCAAGGTCCCTTCCAACTCTGTTATTCTGTTCTTATTACCATATTTTATCATGAATTTTATGTTCTTGTGAAACATGCCTTGAAAAGACTACAGATGCTTGAAAAACCACAAAATTCATAAAATAAAATACCACAGTCAACTGAATACTAAATACCACAAGTCAACTAAAACAAGTGGCATAAATGGTTTATGTGTTAAGCTTATAAATCAGCTTGCATGAAGTCTAAGTGATTCTTAGG
Source organism: Thamnophis sirtalis (assembly GCF_051295495.1). Classification (NCBI taxonomy): domain Eukaryota; kingdom Metazoa; phylum Chordata; class Lepidosauria; order Squamata; family Natricidae; genus Thamnophis; species Thamnophis sirtalis. The sequence continues at coordinate 126,580,784 of NW_028261382.1, read as the reverse complement.
CACCACAGCTACACTTACGGGTACTTCTCTCTGAAACAATACAAATGGATACTGAACTAAATATTTTTTAAAAATACCAATGAAATGACATTCAATAGACATTTCTCCCCTCCCCCATTTAATTATAACAGCCTCTGCTGACCTTCATAATGATGACAACAAGCATTTTACAAGATTCTTGTCAATCTTAAAGCCTGAAATTCCATGGGACGGGCAGCAAAATTTTTGAAAAAGGTTTCTCTATTATATTTTCCATATGCAGGTCAGGTTAGATGAGAAGGAATAAATTATCACACCGGTCTGGCAACCTCTATGCAGTACAGGAATGACTATTTTGAGAAAAGGAAGCAGACAGTAACAAATGTGAAGGGAGATAAATATCTTTAGGGCTGAAAAGTTCATCTCCATTGAAAAGTTCTTTTTTGAGAAAAAGAAAGAAAGCTGCAGGGTATTCGCTTGCTGTGGATGATAATTTGCACATTTTACACAGTGCTATCCCTTAGCAAATGTGTAGTTACTATGGCAACCATCATATCATATGATCTGAATGCTATTTCTAAGATTTTTTTTAAAAAGCAACTTCTCAAAGGACCATTTCCTGAAAATACTTAAGAGAGAGATTGCAAGGCATATTTTCTATCAACAGTCATTTAATCCTCCTATTTTACTCTCTGATGCTGAGTGAGAGTTGCTTATATACAACTAAGATGCATTATATTATATTGGCATTACATAAAATAAACTGGATGGGGTCCGCATGGTATCTGCATCACAATCTCGACATGAGTACATTAAACCCACCGGCTAATGAGATGTATCTTTCCAGCCTTTAAAAAAAGTTTGGGTTTCTTTTGTAGGCACAATGCTTTCAACATTATCTTGTTGCTGTTTTTTTAGTGACATGTTCTCTCTTTTAATCTCATAAAGAGCAGGTTCAGAGTTTATTAGCATTTGGATGGAAGAGCATCAAGAAATCCCAGAGCTACAGAATGCATTGAAAACTCAGTAAATATCTCCAGAAGAATCCAACAGGAAAGCAACTGAATATAGATAAGAGTCTATATTAAGGATTGCTCTGGGCAAAACAAAGAGGTTTTTTCTTATTATATCTTCAGATTTCTATCTGGTAGACTTGTTTAAGAAAATTCATTTCCTCTTAGGAAGATCATTTGAAAGGCTGCTATGAGGTTTCTTCAAAGTATCTGTTGGTTAAAAATCTGGATCTGCTCTGAGATGGATTTCATCTGTACAGGACATGTCAAAAGCATTGTTCCAGCTGTATTTAAGGATCTTTCCCCTCCTCAAGAAGCTCCCATTGTTCGCCCCAGTTTCTGCCAACCTAACAGTTCAAAACCATGCAAACTCAAGTAGATCAATAGGTAGCACTTCAGTGGGCTCATTTTTTTTTATATAATGTTTTTTTTTTCATTTTCATAACATACAGCCACATGCATATTATTAAATAACCAATATCGTATTATATTATTAACTGTTTACGTCAATTCATCTTACCATCAACTCCCAAAAACTATTATTGGCTCTTCTGCTCTCCATACACCATATTTGTACCTTATCCATCACTTTCTTCTTCCTTTCTTCTCCTCCTTTCCCTACCTCCTTTCTTCCTCTGCTGTCCTTCTCTTCTCTACTTCCCCTTCCTCTCTCCTCCTCCCCCCTTTCCACTTCTTCTTTCTCTCCTCCTCTTCCGCCCTGCCCTCTGTCCTATCCTTCTCTTGTTCCCTTATCTCTCTCCTCTACTTCACACGCTTCATCTCATTAACGTGGTGTATTTCAGCCTCTAAGAGAGCTCCATTTTATGTTGATGGTATTTATAATTCCCTTTCAATATACATACTTAATTTGAACATATATCTTCCTCTTTCTTTTTTAAAAGAGAGAAAAAGATATATATGTTTGTTATATTTGTGCTGATATATATATATATATATATATGTAGGTCTCTAGTTGTTCGGGTTTTCTCCCGCGTAGAATTGGAGATGTCTTGGCGACGTTTCGACGAAGTCACATTCGTCATCTTCAGGCTGCTGCTGACTACTTCAGGTTTGGTGTTTCCAGGAGTAGTGAATTAAACCTGAATTAGTCAGCAGCAGCCTGAAGATGACGAATGTGACTTCGTCGAAACGTCGCCAAGACATCTCCAATTCTACGCAGGAGAAAACCCGAACAACTAGAGACCTACATACTAACACCCGCGAAAACCTCAGAAAACATATACATACATACATACATACATACATACATACATACATACATACATACATACATACATACATACATACATATATATATATATATATATATATATATATATATATATATATATATATATAGTTTTTTTTTATATAGTAATTGTATTTTTACCACCACCCCCCCAACCTATTTTGGGCAAGATGTAGACCTGGTTACAATTCCCAGCTATTCTCATCATTATATTTATATAATTATGTAATCTTACATGCGCCAAATTTGTGATTCTGTCTTTGTAATCTCAATAATTTCCCATTGTAGATATATTTTATGTTTCCTCTCCATTTTTCCATATCTTGGCTTAGGTTACCCTTAAATTGTCTTTAAATAACAATCCTTACGGTTCAGTGTTCATTACAGTTCCCTTAATCTACTATATAGAATATCGCATTTTCCCAAAAATAAGACAAGATCTTATTTTCTTTTGACCCCCGAAATAAGCACTTAGCCTTATTTTCGGGGAGATTTTTATTTTTGAAGTCTGGGAGGCAGTGAGTATGGTCACCTCATGGCTGCTGCTGTGTTGCAATATTTCCGGGGAACGCTTATTATCCGTGGAGCTCTTATTTTGGGGAAAACAGGGTAACAAGTGGTACACATCTCACTTTGTTCATCAACTTAGCAGGTCTATATGTATCCATGTTTCATATACAGTATTTTAACCCATACTTAATTGTCCTTCCATTGTTATATTCAATCAAATAGCAACTCAGTTTAATTATCATGTATAAAAGTGAATCACGTACATCTGATTTACATTCTCCCCATAACAGTTTCATATTTCTCCATATTCCATATATTTAACCTTTATTTAATTATCTTTCCATTATCATATTCAATCAGTTAGCAACTCAATTTTATTATCATGTATAGGAGTAAACCACATATCTCAGCTTTATATTTCCTCATATAATTAATTTCTAATTATCTGATTTTTTTTCCTAGTAAGTCTTTTGTCCTATTTCTTTAGTCCTGTCTTCTCCCTTTTCTTTGTTTTGACGTGTCCACTCTCTTCAATTTTCCCCAAGCCACCATCAAACCCATTGAAATCTTTTGTATTTCCCTTTGTTGGGGCATAACCTCCTTCTACAGTTTTCCCTATGCCACTGTCAACCTCAGTAAAATCTTTTGTTTGCTTTTTATTTCCTTTTGTTAGGACACATTCCCCCTTTTCAATTTTCCCTACACCACTGTCAAACCCAATGAAGTTTTTGTCTGCTTTTTATTTTCCACCGTTTCTACCCCTTCCTTATCCCTCCCCACTTCTTCCTTCACTTCTTCCTTCAGTTCCTGCTTCTCTGAGTTCAAAATTCTATTTAAACTTAATTTTAATGATTTATGCATATTTTTTATAATTTCATGTAGTTCTTCAAATTCCCACCTTTCCATAATGTCCAGGTCCAAAGTTACAGTTAGTTATACAGTTCTTATTTCAGAGTTCTTAAGGTCCATCTTAAATTTAGCTAATTCAGCTAATGTAAAGAGAAAGAGAAGCGGGAGCCATCTTGATCTTTTGCAGAGAGAAAAAACTTTGTATTTTCCCAGTTCTTAATTTTATTATTTTTTCCCTTGTTGCCGTCCACCTCTCATTGGTTATAGTTGTTCAAAATATATTAATTGGAACAATCTTGCATACAGTCAAATTCTAGCATGTTTCTCTTGGCCTCCTGCTTTTCCAAGTTCTGATTTATGGCAATTGGTTAATTAAATCTTCCTGCTCAGTTTGCATTCTATTCTCCGCAGAGACAAGATTAGATTATCAGTGAGAAAATAGTGCTTTTTTCTTGATTTTTCTCCCTTGTTACATTCCACCTCTCATTAATTGGAGTTGCTTGAGATATGTTAGTTAGAAGAAATTTGAATGGAGCAAATCTCCTCAGTATGTTTTGATTTTCATTTCAACCTCTTAGTCTCTCTTAAAAACACAATCTTTTCAAATCCAAACCCAAATTTAGAGTTTGTATTTGTGTGGGTTAGGGTTAGGACATGAAAGGAGCGCAACTGGGTATCTATCAGACAGTGGTGATGTCACCCACCAATTATTTCACCACAAAGTGCTTCAGTGCTTCTGACATAGAAGAAATAGCATAGCATAGCACAGCACAGCACAGCATTAGCATAGCATTAGTATAGTATATCCAATATCCAATGATATTCAATCACACCCTACAATTGCCTAAGTGATTGAAGGAACAAACTCAGGTTCAACTCTAAAAACTCTGAGTGGCTGTGGATTTTGAGACGTTGTGGATCAGGAAACTTTCCCTCTCTAGTTCTGACTGGGTTGTATTCTCCCAGACAGTCTTGATGTGCAGTCTGAGAGTTCTCCAGACTTACAGCCTCTGCTTGAAAAGCACATGACATTTATGGCTTAGAAATCTATCTGGTGTACCAGTTGTGTTTTTTTCCTGTAGGCCAAACTCACAATCACTTTAATGCTGTGATCATCTCTCACACATATTAGGGCAATGCACTATACATGGGACTGCTCTTGAAGACCACTCAGAAGGTACAGCTGGTTCAGAATGAGTTCCACTGGCTATCAATAGGCTTCTGGATAAAATTCAGAGTGCTTGCTATCACCTTAAAAGCTCATCATGAGCTTGGTTATTTTCTGGATATTCTGTCCCCAATTACATATCTCCAATTGTCTATTGGCATGCTCTTGGTCCTGTCTCTTAAGCAATGTCATGTTATAGAATCCAAAAACAGTACCTGCTCTATGGTGCAATATTCCCCACCCCATGATTCAGAGGTCCATGATCTGCCTGTCTTTCAAAAGGCCTTGAACAGCTAGTTTCTCTCCCAAGTCTTGATTCAGGAGGATCTATTTCAATGGCTGGATTACCTCTGCCATAATGAGTTCATTTTATTATATTTTTTATTATTTCTTAGTGATGCTGTTGGTTTAATTGTATGCCACCCCAAGTTCTTTGCTGAGTGGGTGACTACAGTAAAATGACTAAATAAATAAATATTGTTGTCAACAATATTAGATTAAAGGAGAAAAGGAAAAATGACACAGTTCAGCAAAAGATACCTTTTGTATAAGACAATGGGAAGCAATGGAATGTGACCTGGTCATGAATAAGTTAAATCCAATTGATTTCAATAGAATGAAGTAATGATTAATTTAGGCTGGTCTGTGCCTATTGGGTTCAATGGATAAATATGAACACCTGCAGGTAAGCATAAATTATAGAATGAACCAAATTAAATTTTAGTAATGAGTCAACCTTGAGACTGCAATGGAAGGATAAAATGTCATAACAGATCTAAGTATCAGAATAGTTTTAAGATGTTCCAAGTCCAAATTTTATTAAGCATCAGAGATTGCTGGGTAGCTTTAGACATATTCCTTTTTATCTCTTCCTTAAATAAATTGATTATATATGCTTGTTTTAGAGGGAAACAAGCTTTCTGAAGGATGAATGTGGTGCTAATATAACATTAATTGCTGGCCATGTGACCGGGTGGGAATGGCTTTCCAGCCATGTGACTGAGTGGGAGTGACTTGGCAGTCATGTGACTGGATGGGCGTGGCCAACTTGTAAAATGTGGTGAAACTCACTTAACAACGCTCTTGCTTAGCAACCAAAATATTGTCTCAGAAACCCTGGCATTTGAAGCACGCAAGTCTTAAAGCTGTCAAGTTCCAAGACCCTTGCACCCCTAACCCTTTAGGAAAAAAAACCCAGGGGTGTTCAAACTTGACAGCTTTAAGACTTGTGGACTTCAACTCCCAGAATTCCTCCTCTCGCTCTTCATCTTGATGATGTGCGGACGGACGGGGGGAGGGAGCTGAAACTGGTTCTAAATGGCACTGTAGATTTGTGGAACCTCTTCTGTAAAACTGGCAGGAACCCACTCCTGGTAGAACCCCACTCTTGCACTTGCTTGAAAATAAGTTGCATTAATAAATATATAAGCCAAAACTGAAATGAAAAGATCTCCTTGGATAATAATAACAAAAAGTATTTTCAACATTTACCATCCCAGGCCCAAAGGTGCTTTTTTCAAAAGGCAACTGGACTTTCTTTGTTTTTGGTTGAAGACATTTAGCTTCTCATCCAGAAACTTCTTCAGTTCTTCTTGGATAAGAAGTGAAACATCTTTAAGCAAAAACAAAGAACATCGAGTTGCCTTTTGAAAAAGATACCTTGGGAACAACAATGACCTGGATGACTGAGAATCTCCATAAACATTTACCATAACCACCAACCCCTGACAAAATCATAAATAAAAGAAGCACAAGAAAGCTCAGGAGTCTTCAGAATTAGAAATCTCTAATCCTGAAATCCTACATATTTACTGTACATACATCTACATCAGTATATATAGATATTTGTGATTATATACACGTGTATTATTAGATCAAGGGAGGTTAATACAGCTAGTTAGATTTCCAATATGCCTACAGTAATACACCAAATGTGCAAAAACTGAAAACTACTGAAAATTGTGTGTGGGGGGGGGGGTGTTTCCATATCAATGGATAGCAATATGTTATCAGTTTTCCAAATAGAACTCTCCTTTGAATACAGTTGGTTTTCTGTATGATTGGCCCTATGGGTACCAGTGCCAAAATGAAAGAGAATATTTCTATAGTCTTCTCTCCAATCAGGCAATTCCCAGGTATGTTGGGAACGCAATTCCCAAAATTCCCAGTCTGGACGAGACCAGAGTCTCATTACATAACAAAGAAGAGAACCCTCATAGTTTTTGCATCTTGTGATGTATAATTAATTAACCAATACTGATGAGTGAATAGTATAATATTCTATTCTAAAGATTTTTCTGTTGCTGTTGTGTGTATAGGGAAAGGTGGGAGAGTTGAAAGCTGACAAAGTTCATTATGTTCTGTTTCATAGGTGCCATGGGATTCTTTCAGAAGATGAAATGGAATGTCAATCATTTTTAGCTGCTGTTATGTATTGCCTATCTATGCATGCATATATGTTTGATATAACTTCTTTGTTTCTATTTTTTAGGATGCACATTTTGTTTTCTTGGTCTATGTTCAGATATGAGTTTGAAGGGTCTAATTCAGCAGGTAGAGAACTGGTAGCAGAAATTTTGAGAATGGCATAAAAGTTGTGTAAAGTAATTGGAATTCATTCCCATTCTTTATCCATTCTTAATTCCTCACTAGTGGTATTTTTTTACTCCAGATAAATTGTAGGCTGCCTTAGAAGTTCAGAACAGACTCTGTAACACAAATGGTATCATCTTCCACTTCTGCATCTTCTACATTTTCTAATGGTGGAACTTGTCCTAAGACTAGATAGAAGGATTGTAACACATAACATAGACAATAAAGTGGAAATTAATGTAATAATCTCTTCATTTAGCCTGCCATTTTTATGTCTATGGAGATTCATCAAGGTTATGGTTGTCCCAAAGGTGCTTTTTTGCAAGAAACATTGGAAGACATTTGGTTTCTCATCTAAGAAGCTTCTTCAGTTCTGAACTAAAGAAGTTTGAACTGAAGAAGCTTCTTGGATGAGGAGCAAAATGTCTTCAAGGAAAAACAAAAGAAAGTCCAGTTGCCTTTTGAAAAAACACTTTTGGGATTGCTATTAATGTATATTGAAGAAGGTGCAATGACTAAGCATTTAAAGATGTGCATTTATCAGCTGGAAAGTTGACAGCCCAGGTTCAAGATGCTTGCACTGCATGATGTCTCAAACTGGAGTTGGGACAAGTAATGGGTAAACTCTAATTACTTGCCCCATCTCCTGCTCACATTTCATTCAAAAGCATGAAAGCACAAGTAGATAAATAGGTACCACTTTCATGGGAAGGTACCAGCATTCTGTGTTCTTCGGGGCCTCAGTGTATAGTCATGGCAGCCACATGCCCATGGAAGTGCTGGTTGCATTGGCTAAGAAACAGAGATCAGTCCCCTAGAATCAGACACAAATGGACAGGTGAAACCTTCACCTTCATTATATATTGATGCATGATGGACAGCTTCATAATGGCAGGCTTCTCCCTTCCACAAGTTTTTACTTTTTCCTATATTCGTATCAGAAAATTATTTATATACACTAGCTTTTATACTCCCTTCTGTAATATATATTCAGGCTGGCTGAATATACAAGACCATTAGAAATAATGAAAATGTCATTATTATGGCAATAAACTATTGGCTATACTCAGATATTTTGGGGGGAAGTTTAATTGAATAATCTGATTTTAACACAATTGTTTTTCCCTGCCCCAAATTCTTGCCAATGAATGAATCCATTAAAAAAAAAAGTAAATTAGAGAATTTAGGTAAAGGTTCCCCTCACACATATGTGCTATATGTGCTAGACCAGCGATGGCGAACCTTTTTTGGCTCGCATATAAGTGGGGGGAGCACAGGGGGGATCGTGTGTGAGTGGGCTGCACCCATAATGCAATGTGCGACACCCCCAGTGTGCATGTGTGCACTACAGGTGCTCCCCCCATCTTTTGTGTGCTTTTTTCGCCCTTCCCAGGCTCCAGGGACTTTATAGGAGCCTGGGGAGGAGAAAACAGCCTCCCCCACCCCCATGGACGCCCTCCAGAGGCTTCAGGGACCTTCAGGTGGCTTATCTGAAGCCTCCGGAGCAGTCAAAATGACCCTCCGAGCAAAGCGGAAGTCACTTCCAGTTTGCTCGGAGGGTCATTTTAAACACTCCGAAGGCTTCAGGGACCTTCAGGAGGCTTCCCTGAAGCCTCTGGAGTAGTCAAAATGACCCTCCAAGCAAAACAAAAGTCCTGAACTTCCAGTTTGCCTGTAGGGCCGGTTTTTTGCACTCCAGAGGCTTCAGGGAAGCTCATGAAGCCTCTGGAGGGGCGGGGGAGGCGCTGGCAAGCTGACAGGGCAGCGCCTCATGTGCCCTGACAAATGGCTCTGCATGCCATAGGTTTGCTATCATTGCGCTAGATGTTCCCGACTCTAGGGGGCAGTGCTCATCTCTGTTTCAAAGCTGAAGAGCCAGCGCTGTCCAAATATGTCTCTGTGGTTTAGTCATGTGGCTGGCTTGACTAAATGCCAAAGGCGCATAGAACACTGTTACCTTCCCACCAAAGGTGGTTCCTATTTTTCTACTTGCATTTTTTACGTGCTTTCGAACTGCTAAGTTGGCAGAAGCTGGGACAAGTAGCAGGAGCTCCTTCCATTACGCAGCACTAAGGATTCGAACCACCAAACTGCCGACCTTTCTGATCGACAAGCTCAGCGTCTTAGCCACTGAGCCACCACATCCCTTTTTAGGGAATTCAGTCACTTACTAAACATAGAAATAGAATGGAATAGATGATACAACTGTAGAAGTAATGAAAGGATTTGATGCATGTCCATAGATCTGGCTATCAAAGCAAAGGGCAACTTTTAGGTTCATGAGGTCAGCTGGCCTCCCCAAAGGTGTGATTATTTTTTAAGTTTGAGCCACTGTTGGAAATGGCGAAAAGAGAAGATCAGATGCCATTTGGGGACCGAAGGATATTTGGTTTCATTTTTAAAAATAGTATTTCTAGGCTTCAGATATACACATAAATGTGATTTAACTTATAATGCCCGAGTTTCAATCCACAGTCTAACCTTCTTCAAAAAATTAGATTGATATTTGAGAAATTGATCTTTATTCTGACCTTTTTCTTTAAGGGTGGGATGGCTTCAGTATATGATGGGGGGGGGGAGTTGATGCTATTAGTTAATTTCCCCCACTGGCACTGCCCACTTAATCTTTCCACTCTTCCCTCCCTGCATCCAGAGAATCAGGATCTCATCTTATCATTAATTCACCACCAGCCCTCATGTTTGTTTAATGGTAGCAGGGAGGCATCTGTTATTGGAAATCTTGCAGCATCTTATTGAAGTGATTCTGTGATTCTTCAAAGGCACTGTATGGCCCCCATATATCCAAAGTTTGGCAGCATCCTTCTCCTTCAATATTATCCTCAGAGAGGCCATATGAATAATGCCACAACTGTCTTCAGGTTCAAGATGGAAAATGAAATGAGACACTCTCCCCTTTCATCTTGATCAATTAAATTTTAATATGTTACAAGATGAGGTAGCAGCAGGTTGCACTATTCAGCGTAATATGCCTGTTCAAAATTCCACCATAGGTTGCGGGTGAGAGCAGGAGGAGAGAAGCACATCCATCTGCAGGATGCAGAACGATTTTCTTTTCAAACCTCCTTTGCCATTACATGGCATTTTGTTTCGTGCAAGGCTGTTTTATGAGAGGCACACTATAAAAATGCAAAGATGTTGCCAACAATTAGGGGGCTGGGTAGCCCACAAATCTTCTCAATTACACTCTTGTTTCCTCGCCAGCTCTCCATGTTCTCTTCTGAAAGAATATTTTGTTGATGTTTACACAGCCTTTGCCTGCAGAATGAATAAAGGATGCCCCACCCAACTTTCCCATTTTATAGGCTTTATTAGAAAGATTTTCATTTTTCATATTTGGATGCTTTGCACTGGAGGGAAACTTTAAGGCTTGGTTTGATGTGCCATTGATTGCTAGTTCATCAGCCCAACATTTGAACTTGTGCCCAGTTCTAGAACAATTACCTTTTAGAAAAGAAGTGATTCCCCCCCCCCACTCATTTGATTTGTTATAGTATAATAAATAACTGTGCAAGATTAGATGAAAATATGATCTAGTCTAGCATTTTGCTCCTAGTTTGGCCAAGTGTGTGCCCTAGGAAGTCTCCAAATAATAACAATATATGATGAAAACAGTGGCAGCCTCTCATTCATAATATTAATTCCATAGCTTGGAACAAATATATAACTTTGTTGCTGATAGCCAATGAAAACCTTATCCTTCATGCATTTGTCTAATCCTCTTCTAAAATTATCCAAGCTAATGGCCACTTCCATACCAATGATACATTCTGTGAAATATTCCCCCCCCCCTTCAGCATTCCACATCAATGGATACACTTCAAATTGTAGTACTGTAAAACGGTATACATACATACATACATACATACATACATACATACATACATATGATATAGATATACATACATTACCTGCATACGTGTGTGCGCGTGTATGTGTGTGTGTGTGTATGTCTTCCCCTAAGGCATGTCTTTCAACATAAATTCAAACATACTGTAAGTTGTGTCACCCCTTGATCATTTAGTCCACTCTTCTCTGCAGCTTTGTTTTTGAGGTGTAGAGACAAGAAATATAAATAGTACTCCAACTTTAGCAAATCAAGAGCTGAAAAACAATGTTTTCTTATTGCACATCAACTCCTGTTAGGATGCAATTCCCTATAACCTACCACTATATCTGTTGAGTACAAAAGCAATGCTATGAAGGATGTGGTTTAAGACAGCGGTCACTAACCTTTCTGATTCAGTGGACCAGCAGAGGTGGCAGTGACAGAAAAGGGGATGGTTTCACAAAGGAAACTTTGTGTCTATAACTACGGCCTGGCACTCGATCGCAGACCAGGAGTTGGGGACCTGTGGTTTAGGGGGTTCTCAGTCAAATGTTCCTCCTGCCTTAAGGATTTCACATAATTTGAGCCGCATTGGGAAAGTGACTGTTTTTTTTGGGAGGGGGGGGAGGGAGGTCGTGTAGAAAGTTTTAAGGGACTCGAATAAAGCAGCATGCAATCTCAAAGAGCTCCTCCTGTTTTATGATCCGAGGTGGCGCAGTGGTTAGAGTGCAGTACTGCAGGCCACTTCAGCTGACTGCAGTTATTTGCAATTCAGCGGTTCTAATTTTACCGGATCAAGGTTGACTCAGCCTTCCATCCTTCCGAGGTGGGTGAAATGAGGACCCAGACTGTGGGGGTGATATGCTGACTCTGTAAACTGCTTAGAGAGGGCTGAAAGCCCTATGAAGCGGTATATAAGTCTAACTGCTATTGCTATGATTATAGGGAACAATCTTCAAACTAGGTACAAGCATATTCTGAAGATGTTGCCCAGCATCTGGGCCATCCCCCGCTCCCCAAAGGATCTGCAAATGACATGTTTCAATTTATAGATGATCTTTCTTGCAACTGCCTTAACATGGCCAGCGACAACTACTGTAACTGTTTTCCTAAGTCATAAAAGTGTCAGTTGTCATGATTAAATTGGAAGGGTGCGGGAGGGGGGTTTCTCTTCTTCAAGAGTCCTATACCAGGAATGATACTTGAGTTCAAAGACAGCTTGCATCTATTGAATTCAAAGGAAACAGTGCTGTTTTGACAGGAGAAATAGGATATCTACATATCAGTGTCATACCATTAAACATGTCAGGTGCTGTTAGACCATTTCATTCATTCAAGTGCTTTTCCTTTTATTGCCTGCCCTGTAACAAGATTATGGAAATGATTTGACAATACTCAAGCTGTAGCTATAGATACTAGTTCAAAGTAAATAATAGGAGCATTTTATCAGAATGGCTGTCATTTTCCAGTTGAGGGAGGCAAGTGTTTCTTAAATACATCTCCCCCCTATCCGTGTATGGCTTAGGTGAGCCATTTCTAATTTACTTACATTGATATGTGGCAGTTGCTGCTTTCTTCCTACACACATTAACAGAGGAAAAGTATAGTAATTTTGGGACAGCACTTTGCAAAAAGGGACAAAATGGATTGGTTTGAGATTGCAGCCTAGTAAGAATGGTTTTTGCAGGGGATTATTGGAAAACATGTTAGTTATGCAGCAATTTGATATATAAAATACACCTTAAGCAAAACTAATTGAGGGCAGGAAAAATTCCTACAGAACCCCCCACTGGTAAAATTCTGTTTAAATGATGTTAGATCAGCCGTCCTCAGTCTATTGGCCAAATCACCATATCTACAAAATGCCACTTTTGGGGATGTGGAAGGTTTTTTTAAAAAAAGTTTAGGAATATACTTGGAGGAATGGTTTATTACAAAGCTTTGCTGGCTGGGGAATTCTAGGAGTTGAAGTCCACGCATCTTTAAATTGCTAAGGTTGAGAAACACTGGTTTACTACATCTATTCTCAATCCAGTATCTACCAGATGTGCATATATGTTCCCCAAGAAAGGCTGAAGATCATTCAAAACATCTGGAGAGCACCAAACTAGAGAAATCTGGCTTTAGACTTATGGGAAGGATAATTTTGGTTGCATGAACAAAATGTACAATTTCCACATATTCAATTAAAAAAAAATCTTTATTTGTGGCATTCTTAAAGGCAATTATTGACATTACTCATAGAAAGGAACAAAATGATGGACTGACTAAGAAAAACACACAAAAATATGGTTATTCTATTGAAAGCCATGGATGTTACTGTTATTTGAACTGAAGGCATCCACTTATGGTATTGTTGATGAAACAAAGGGGCAATCTCCAGCAGTCTAAGAATCTTATGTAAACGTTAAGAGTCATGTAGAATGGCATTTTCAAATCAGATGCATTTGAGATACATTGTGATTTGCTCCAGTGCAGCTGGAAGTCCAGTTTGGGAAAGAAGAACATAGGAATGAAAGGAGTGGTAGTACAGGCAGTACAGATAGTTCTCTACTTACAACATTCATTTGGTGACCGTTCAAAGTCACTAAACAGCACAAGAAAAGTCACTTATGACTGTTTTTCACACTTACGACCCATGCAGCATCCCCATGGTCCCATGATCAAAATTCAAATGCTTGGCAACTGGTTCATATTTATGTTGGTTGCAGTGTCCTGGGGTCACTTGATTCCCCTGTTGTGACCTTCTGAGAAGAAAAGTCAATGGGGAATTCACTGTAACTAGCTTAACAAATGCAAGGGTTCACTTAACAACTGTAGCAAGAAAAATCATAAAATGGGGCAAACTCACTTAACAAATGTTTCACTCAGCAACATAAATAAATGTTGAGCTTAATTGTGGTCGTAACTCAAGGACTACCTGCATTATCAAGAATTTTGAGTTTCTGCTCTCCAAACCAAGGATCGTGTAAATTAATGCAACCTCAGACTAAATTAGCATAGAATATGAATTGCACAAAGAACAATTGCACATTAAAAATGCTGTGCTTGTCATTCTAATTCAGTGAAGTTCTGTCCTGTAAAATACATCAGCATTATTTTCCTTTTATACGGAAGATGGGGAACAGATTTAATCCATTTAGAGAATTTATGGCATGGGCAAGATTCCAGCTTGGATTATTGTACTTTGTAGCTGAGTTTCATAGCTCTGCTGCATCATTCATCAAATACCTGAAATATTTGTGTGTGTCATTAGCATGTTCTGCAGCATTGTCTTTTTTTTTAATTGATGAAAATAATCTGAAAGAGAAAGTGCAATAACTACATCAGAGAGACAATTGCTTTAGAACTGTGTGTAAAATTCTTTAATGTATCCATGAGTAGAGAAATTGAAGCAAATTCTTCAACAGTGTCTCAAAGAATTCAGCATTTTGCATCAAGTACCATTCAACACATTTCTAAGGGTTGGGGTGGGTGGATTTGGAAGGGGGTTAAGTGTAGAAAGGCTGGCACAAATAGTTAATTATGCTGACAGCCTCATCACCATTTTGTATCTTCTATAATAGTCTGGGCTTAACATTGTTTCAGGACATTGTGTGTTGGCTATTAGCAAGAGGGAAAGAAGGAACAGTGTTTACCACCAGCAAAAGGGAAAGTAATTAGAGATAATCTGGGTTTTGTTTTTTAAGAAATGAGAACAAGAGATATCTTAGAATTGTCAGATGGATGCTAATAGCTAAAAGGATATGTATGCATACCCCATACAATGGGAAGCAAAGCTAAAAAAGAAAAAGAAAATTCTCTAAATTGGATGGCTACCCCAAATCAAAAACTTTCCTGTGGCCCCACGTTCAGGCAAGCCAGTTGGCATGATGAGATGGACCTGAGCAGAATGGAGTTCTCCTTATTAAATCAAGTTCTAATACACATGGAAGTGGTTGCTACATGCCTGGAAAGAATGGAAATGAATAGGTGACACAGTTATTAAATGCTTATTATTCAGGTACTGGTACAAAGAACGATCTGACAACCAGGCAACAAAATCCTGTCTTTTAGATGTACAGACACGGATCCAATTGACTTTGCACAAAGCTTGCATGCTACTAAACTTTCAACCAGTGGCCACTTTTCTCGTGTCGAAAAGAAACGGAAAATAAATGGGCAATTTGAGCAAAAGTTTTTCTTTTAAGTAAGTGTGGCCTATTCGACAAAAGAATACTTTCACGGGTACTATCAAAAGCGTGTTAAAAGTATCTTTGTTGTGGAGCCCACATACAGTATACTAATGGGCTTTCCTCAACCTGGTGCCTTCCAAATGGATTGGACTTCAACTTGCATTATTCCCAGGCAAGATGGCCTTTGATTAGAACGATAAGAATTGACATGTCTAGATGGAATCAAGTTGGGAAAGACGGGATCTTACAGTTTTCATTCTTTTTAACAAGCATTTTGCAGAATGGCAGATTTATGTCTGACATTCAACTCAACTCTCACACGCTTATTCATTATCTCGAGGGCTGACCTTTCATTCTCAAGAGCTCAAGGTGAAGAGGAGTCCTTTTCCATTTTGCCCTGGCATCAAGTAGGTCAGGCTGACAGATACTGAACATCAGCTCTGAATTGGGATTGGGTTTTGGCTTCTTTTTCTTAGAGCTCAGAAGCCTGGCAACTCAACCAACGTATCTAACAATTTCTTTGTCTTTATTACTTTGGATCATTTTAAGCATGCTCCAGGTCAGCCCTAACTTAACAGCCTGCATTTCCCGCCACTGCTGACATCCCTTTCCACCCAGAATAATTCTAAAACCTGGGTGATTCTCCCCTTCGTGGTCTTTTTGTAGAACTATGCCTCAGGAAGAACTGACCATTTTGCAGCAATGCAATTCCTTAAAGGATCCAATGGCAAAGTCTTTTAAAACACCGGTCACCAACTGGTGTCCGTGGACCACTAGTGGTCCATGAGAAAAGTTTAGTGGTCCACAGAAAAATTATTTGCATTTTTTTTTGAGAAAATTTTTTATTGTTTTAGTTAAACAAAAAGAAAAATAAGAAAAAAAAACCATCTTTCGTTACATCTTGTTGAAAGCGTATCGATTAGTTACAAATATATTCTGTGCATTTCTTCCACAGTCCTTACATATACTTCATGCAAATAATGTTGTACATTTTAAATCAAGAAAGAAAAGTTATATATTTTACTATTTCTGTACCATAATTCTCATTTAGTTACCATTGTTTAAACATGTTTTTATCTAGAATCATTTATATTAGAAGACACAACCACCTACTGGCGTTCATTTGCAATTTCAATAAATCTCCAATACCATAACACCTTTATAACATGTTCTAAAATTAATTCGGTTAAGTAAGATATCTGAGCATCCCGCCTGCCCCCCATAACACACCTGCATGTATCATTAAATATTGTCCATTAACATTTCATTGTTATTATTGTAGTTAACTAAAGGTTATTTACTAATTATCTCACCTCTCCTCTCCAGGCCCACACAATATTATAACTTTATAACCGTCTTTAAACAATGATTTATTAATAAGATTTATAGGACTTTCCCCTCAATCCCAAATTAGTTAATTACGGGCTAAGAAAATAAACATTAGACATCTAAGACAATTTAAGAAATATTAACATTTCTATTGGACAATCACCCAGAATGTATACTAGTATTTCTATGGTCTGGTTGTTTATCCTAACTAGGGTTATTATTTCTCTATTAGTATCATAGTAAATTTATGTTAATGGATAAACATTCAGTGGTAATTTAAAAGTCCAAAAGGTACTATAATATCTACTTAACAATCAGTCAAGAATTAACTAGCTTTTCCCCATAAATTGGCATTATTAACCAGTATCTTTCCAGTAACAAAATAGCCTTTCATCTCTTGCCAGTTGTGCCAATTCTATGTCCAAAACCTTTCCAGGATTTAAAACTTCTCTCCGCACATTAAAGCTTAAACGATCTCTCAAGTAGTTTTGTTGCCTTTGAGTTGTTATTAATGTAAGCTTAACTTTAGTTGTCAGGTTTGTTTCTAAACAGATTTGTCTTATTACCTCCCTCTTTTTTGCTCTTTCTTTTTTTCCTACATCTTGAAGTTTGGGGTGGAACACCAAATTATCAAAGTCACTTTTCCAGCTTCCCTTCTTTCCACTTTCACTTTCTTTTATGGTTTTCAAAGAAGAAGGGTTCTGAAGTTTTTCTTTCCTTTTCCAATTCTTGTCAAAGTATTTTCCACACACCATTATTTGTTGTTGTGCAGTCACAGTCAATATAGTCAGATAAGAATGAACAAAGAAGACATTGTTACAGCAGCAAAAGAAAAAGAGCTTCAGATTTGGGCTTTCAAGTGGCAGATTCATTTCTTTTAAAATCTCTTTCCTTAAGTATCTCCAATATAATATTGCAACAAGTAGAGGAAGAAATTTATTGAAGTAGAAAGAGTTTTAATTTAAACCAAAAAAGTTAAAGTAGTAAGGGAAAATAAGGAAAAAAAGAGATCCCTTCACCTCAAGCGGAAAAAACAGGAGCGTTGCAGTCACTCAATCCACAAAAGATTACAAGCAAGAGCAAAAAACCTTCTAAGGCAGTCCAATGGGGATTAAGTATGCTGCTTTGTTCTTGCTTAATGGACTAATTAAGCTTAAGAAAAGAGTTTCTTAGGGCAATCTTCTAAAAGAAAAGAAAACCTCACCAGTAGAAACACTTTCGTTTCATTCTCTCTTCCGTGGAGCCATCTCCAACTATGTCAGCTGGGGGGGCTGCCTGTTTGCTGCCAGTTGGAAGCACACCCCTTCGGTCGATCAGGGACTTTGCAATATCCCTGTGACCAGCAAGTTCTCGTCTTCCCAGTCACCGTCTCTTTGGGGCGGTTTAGGTCCTACCGGACCGTCCAGGGGCAAAAGTGTCATTGGTGGATTCAGACAGCCGAATACAACAATGTATTGTTGCAACATTGGCCCCTCCCACTCATCAATTAATTGCATTTTTTATATTGCATTAAATCAGGGATCCTCAAACTATGGCCCTTGGGCAGATACATGCAATGAACGTTTGTGTTGTTGCAGAGAGTTTCCCCCTTCAGAGTCTTTTCGTGCAGGGCAGAGGGGGGGGCAGAAATTCTGACTTGGGGCATGCTTTAGCCTCCTGGTGTGGGGCTTTGAGCGAAGGCTGGAGGGAAGCGCTGCTGGTGGGAAAGAGCCGGAGGGCCTTGTTCCAATGGGACTGGATCATGGCCTGGAAATGTCTGACCATCTCAGCCCACTGAGCCTCGAGGTGCCAGTACCTGGCCTTTCACTCCCACAGGTCTTCCCTCTGCTTGGAAAGCCTATGCTTGTAGTCCTCAGTGAGGTGCTTCTGCTGAGGTTTCTTCTCAGTCAGATCCAATTTGAACTGAGCCAGCTGTTTTGCCGACTCTTTCTTGTGGTGACTGCTTAGCTCCAACAACGGTTGGGGCTCTAATGAG
The DNA here is from genome assembly GCF_051295495.1 of Thamnophis sirtalis. Lineage (NCBI taxonomy): Eukaryota > Metazoa > Chordata > Lepidosauria > Squamata > Natricidae > Thamnophis > Thamnophis sirtalis. The sequence continues at coordinate 126,562,098 of NW_028261382.1, read as the reverse complement.
CCCGGGCGGGGAAGTGAGGAGTGGCTGGGAGAGGAAGGGCAAGTAGAGGCTGGGGAAGCGCTCCAGGCCCACCCAGTCACATGACCACCTAGCCACGCCCACCCAGCTAGTCATTAGGCAGATCATATTAGTGGTCCGTGGGATTTAAAATTATGAATGTAGTGGTCCCTGAGGTCCGAAAGGTTGGTGACCCCTGCTTTAAAAGGAAGAGATAGCAGTTCACAACAGAACAAATGCTCTCACAAGGTAAAATGCTGGCAAAACAAGCACACATGACTTTTAAATCTCATTCTTTGTAACTTAACTAGAGAATAAACAGCACCACTATTATTCCATTATCTAACAATATAATGAGCATAAGTACCTCTTTCATTACCCTAGTCAATAGGAAAGGAACCAATGTGACTCGGCTTTAATTGAAATTTGAAGCATAACTCTTAATGAAGAGTAAATATCCTCTTGTGCCCAAAGTAATGATCTGCTCATGGTTTTCACTGTGAGGAGATAGACATGTATTGATGCTTGCATTAGAAACCATGGGATGAGGGCTGCAAACAAAGGTAGAGAAGCATTTAATGATGCATCGCCATTTTTATTGGTGCAATCTTATACACGCCTGTATTCCCATGGGTGACTTGCTGAGCTCAGGTAGCCCTAGTAGCTCAGGTAAATGAATACAGGAGCAGGCGAAAGGGAGTGTAGGATAGATCTCATTTTTCGTGTTTGAAAATAAAGCAGCTCTTTGGCATCTTCAATGTTCTCTCATTTTCAGTGAAAATACACTACTCCTTTTCTTTCTGAGATTGGAGAGAGGGAAAGGAGGTAGATTGGGAATATCAGATGTAGTTTATATTTGAAGGAATGCAGATAGCAATAGCAATAGCAGTTAGACTTATATACAGCTTCATAGGGCTTTCAGCCCTCTCTAAGCAGTTTACAGAGTCAGCATATTGCCCCCAACAACAATCCGGGTCCTCATTTTACCCACCTCAGAAGGATGGAAGGCTGAGTCAACCCTGAGCCGGTGAGATTTGAACAGCCGAACTGCAGTCAGCTGAAGTAGCCTGCCGTGCTGCATTTAATCACTGCGCCACCTCAGCTCTTGGCTTTCAGACTCCCCACTCCTTCAAACAAAAACAGGCTTTATATCCAAAGTAGCTCTAGAATACCACCTTCCATTCGCTGTGATAGATGCATAAGAATGCTCCTGATAACACTTGAGATGGATGGCCCATGTTGTCAACCCTGAAGCTGACCTGTCCAGAGCCATATTAGAGTTATTCACCTGCCTTTGAGTTTTGCTTGCTATGGGTTTATTACTTGGAAACCTGACACATGTTTTTATATCCAAGGGATCCTTTCCTACAGATCCATCATCTGTCCAAATGATGAAAAGGTTAAAAAGGTTCTTGAAATATAGTGTAAAAATACAGATGGAAATGTATAAGTATAGTATTACATTGGAGAGGGCACTTATTTGTGTGCAACTCATACTTTAAAATATTTAAAGGGGAGGCAGCAGGAAAGGTTAACATATGTAAATTTCACAATAGATAAAATGCAGACAGTGTAAATCAAAATTTAAATATTCCATCACCATCCTCCTAAAGTGAGAACCACGAGCCTTTAAATGTATTTTTGTGTGTGCAGGTGTGTGCCTGTATACATATAGAGAGACATACAAAAATATTACGTGGGATGGGCCATCGTCCTTTCTATTAAAACTCTTGGATTTAGAAAACTATGAATTTGCCCTTCATTGGCAAAAGTATCATAAATATCATTGAACTTTGATTAAAATATTACACTTATTTTATGCATGCAAATAGTAATGAATTTTAAAAATGAAATGTAAGTTTTAACTGCAGAGTTAAAATCCTTATACTAACATTGGCTGAAGCTTTTGTCACCTTTGTTTTTTTTAAAAAGAGTACAAATTGAGCATAAGAGAATGCTAATCTCTTTTAACATCCTGACAAATTCATATCATGGTGGGCGATCCCAAAAATAATCAGGACCAAACCTATTTAGAATGTTACAGATTAAAACTGTAAATAATGCTGGATGAAAATGCTGTTGAACTTTAATCATAGTGTGAAATTATCTTGGTATCCTACAATACCAATTTTAAGAAATAGAAGATATTTTACTTATTTCTTTTTCTACAACTTGAACTTAATATACCCCATATTAGAATTCTTCCTTCAGATGCCACTTTCTTTAGATAATGAATTAATTCAAATTATTAGATAATTAATTCAAATAATTTATGTATTAATTCAGTGCCCTTGAGGGAAGGCTTACGCTGTTTGGAAAAGTCATCTAAATCCTCCAGGGCAGACATGAGAATACAACAGAAGGAGGAATGATAAAACTTCACTCCTCTCATGGAAAGATGATCTGGTAAGCATTAAAAAAAACCTGCAAATGCACTTGATTTATCTTGTTCTAAGGGGGAAAAATGCTAACAAATTCCCATACTTGACAAGATATTTAATTTTATATCTTGAATGTGGCCAATTATAAGATTTATCCATGCTAATTGCTGGATATTAGGGCAAGATTTTAAAGTTCCGGACAAGTTCAATGCAAAACCAAAATTAACTTGGAGAAGTAGGAAACTTTCTGGAATTACAAGGGAAAAGGGTTTTCCCAACTTTCCCTGTCTGGAAAACATTTCTGTTCTCATCCAGTGCATATAGGTCTGTTTGTGTCATTACTAAATGCAAGTATTACTCTATGCAGCTGTACCAGTGAAGGATATTTTTTTAAAGAATATGTTTATCAGAATGTTTTCTTGGTTTTATAAAACTTTCCTTGACTTCATCTAACTTAATCTGAGTAATCCCTAAATCTAACCACTATGCCATTTAAGATTGCCTCTCCTTTGGATCCCTGGAACTGATCCTAGACAATCTTCTTCCATTAATATCTATAAAATAAAGAATACTCAAAACAGTTTTAGTACATTGTTTATTTAATATTTGTTTATTTATTTATTACATTTGTCTGCCACCCATTTTACCACAGTGTAACTCTGTGCAGTTTATGTGCTTTGTAAGGTTAAATTGATGGGTTATATGGCACGTGAGAGAGACAGTGATTAAAACAATAATGAATGGAGATTTATTGGAAATCAAAAGTGGAATATTGCAAAATTGACTTATATCCAACCTACCTATAAAAGACTAGATACCAATCCTGAAAATAAAAAGCTACCAATAAATTGTTCATAGGGCATTTTAAAATGATTACACACCACCAACTCAATGGTGAGACTTGATGACCACATCACACCAAACAATCTGTCCCAAACTTGATCCTTCAGGTCTTCAAATGATGCACTCATCAATGCAATAATTGAGTCCATCCCCCTTACTGCTATTCCTCTTCTTATTGTTCCTTCCATTTTTCCCATCATTAGAGCCTTCTCCAGAAAACATGGCTCTCCACATAATGTGTCATATATGATCATTCGACCCTGGTTGTTTATGTCTGGTCATCCGTGCCTTCTCACAAGAACTCTGGTGAAAGTTGATGTGGTCAATCATCCACATGTTTGTTTTTATCCACTAATATGATATGCTATCCTTTCTTGTGTGTTTCAGAAGTCAGTAATCTCTGGACTAAAAGTCTCAGTATAATTGATGTTGCATGTGACCTAATTTTAAAAACCTTCTGCAAGACCATTGATAAAAGTTATCCCTCCTTTCCCCACAGCTTGTTGCTAGTATGTGAAGGAAGGAAGGAGTTATCAAAAGAATGTGGTAGAGAGGCTATCAACACTAATGAATTATAGTATTATGCAACCAATGTTGTTGGATGAAACATTACTAATACCGACTGATCTTACCTTGCCATAGATAATAATATAAATCATTGGGATGGATCACTTCCAAAGAGGAGGGAGAAAGAGTGTCAGATCAAAATGTTTTCCCACATCTCCTTCCCTTCTGACTCTGAACCTAACAGCTCCTTAACTTGTCCCACCAGTATGTAGCACATAATTAATTGCCTCCTGAGGAACTGTAGCATTTGATTGGAGAAAAAACAATTGCTACCTCCTATTCTAGAGCATGGAATCTTCTGTTTCTGGCTTGTGAAATTCACAATATGTTCCACTTCAAGAATGGAACATTAAAAGAAATCCCTTGGAAGAAAAGGCATTGCTGGAATTCATTGAGTGAAATGTAGATAGATAAATGGAATGGGAAGAACATGTGTTGGTAATACTCAGTAGGCATCTTCACTAAAAACAAAAATGTTATATAAGCTGCCCAGATCATTCATTGTTTAAAACTGAAAACATATCCACAAAGCCATAAGTTCTACTCTGCAACCCATCAAAGAACTGTGCAGATGATCAGATGTAAAAAGAATTGTTATACCTGAAATGCTACAGAACCCATGTAATTCCTGCACTCCCATTCTATAAAAAAGAGACATAAAATAAAAATGTTCTTTTTTTTCATGTTAATATTATCATTAATTTGATATTTTTAAATTCAAAACTCAGATGGCGGCAATGCCTGTATGATTAAAACTTCAATACTTGCACTACGAGCAAAGTGTCATGCACATTAAAAAGGCTTCAGTTGTGCATTGTTTTTATATTCTGATGCTGAACTCAACATCTTTATCACAGAAATCCTTTGCTTTCCAAGGTTCAAAATCAAAACCCTTTCAGAATACAGAGAGAGAGAACTTATCGGTTCTTTAAAAAAAAGCCCATCATAGATTTACAATCTAGTATAAAGTTAGAAATTTTCCATTTATTATTTAATTTCTGAGCGAAGTGTGGACATTTATACATTATTGTTCTATAAACCATTTAAAGGATATTTAATATTCTGATTTAGTCCTATTACTTTTACCAGTAATGCACATTTTCATAATGGCTTTTAAAATTATATTCCACAAAATTCCACAAGCTACCTTTTTGTTGCTACTTTTAGAATTCTGATAAATGGCTGTCAAATATTCCCTCACAAACTTCAAAAGGAGTGTAGACAATAGCATCTCACAGAGGGCTCAGTTTTTAACAATAGGAAGAAAGAGAAAGAGAAAAACAGAAAGATAAAAGGACTGTGGACCGCTACCATAAAATGATATTATGTGAGCCAAAGTTGTTTCTGCAGAGAAATGTTCTGAATAAATTTCATCATTCTTGATACAAATTTGTTTTTGTGACACTTTAATTATGAAGAAACTATGCCTGAAACACACAAAATGAGCTAAAACTGCCATATACTTAAGGCTATCATATTTCCATATGACTAAATTCACAATTCAAATTAAATAGCCTTTTACTGTGGTTGAATAAAATGAGTACGTTAAAAATGAAAAAAAGAAGAGGATATGCAAGTGCAAATCACATTCTAATCATTTTATTAATATTTTTGAAAATCACAGCTGGTGAAAATAAGATGCCAAGAACCTTGCAAAGATATTGAAAATATTGTTCCCCATACACAAAATACTTTGTTTGCAAATGTACTACAATTTACCATAGAAATGAAGTGACAAACCCTTTATTAAAAGATGGGGACTGACAGAAACTTATCTTACCTATAAATGTCACATTCTTATGCATTAAGCATTAGATGTACCTTATAGTCCAGGGTGTCCAACCGTGACAATTTTAAGACTTGTAGACTTGAGCTCCCAAAATTCCCCAGCCAATCATAACTGAATTTTGCAGGCAGATTCTTTTTCCTGGAAGTAATATATTTAGCTTCAGTAAAATACTTTGCAGCTACACTCCTTTAAAATTGGGGTGGGTATTGTTTCTTGACAAAACACAAAAGCATGCATTATTGAATTGAACATCAAATAAAAATCTTCCTCAATTGTTATTAACCTCTGTGGCTTTTTTTTGTGGAAAAAAAAAGAAGTGTAGGGAAAACACACTTCAAACAGATAGGGTGACTCATGGTAGATAGGTTTCTTTAAGGCCTGCTGGCGATTCAAGATAATGATGGGAACTAGAAGAGCGTGGGTACCCTTCTTTTTTAATGTATCTGTACCCCACCTTTGCTATTTTTACAAATAACTTAAGATGGCAGGCAAATAACACCTCCACCTTCTAGTTTCCCCACAATAACAAAAACTCTGTGAATTGGGTTGGGCCAAGAGAGAGTGAGTGGTCCAAGGTCACTCAACTGATTTTCATGGCCAAGGCAGGACTTAAACTCCACTGCTTTCTAGCCTGGTGCCTTACCCATTAGACCAAGCTGGCTCTCATTTTTCTTCTTCACTTCCCCAAAGTACTGCACTGGAGATTAGAAGGTAGAGCAGTTCATGACTTTCCCCCCTCCTTCCATACTATTTATTTTACAGTACCTGTGTATATCTGCAGTTATATGGTAAAAAAAAAAATTAAGTGAAGATGGCACTTGCAACAATGGGATTGAAGCTCCGGGAAACAGTGAAAGCATGAGATGGAAAGTCATGAAAGTCACTTAGATAAAAGAGGGAGTGAAGGGAAGACTGACAGATTTCAAGATTGCACATATCAATAAAATGAAGTTCAAGTTAAAATTATGGAATCTGTTTCCTGACCTGCCATATTTTGAACAGTTAATAGCTGGAGACTCAACCAAGATGTTGAGAAAAACCTACCAGATGTTTGCAGTGGTAAATGTCAAATATAAATGTGTCTCTTTTAAATTTTAACTTTTAAATATTGTTTTTATGTTTCAATATTTTATTGTATGCTGGCCATAGTCGTTCTGTGAGAGAAATGGGAAATTCCAAAATATATCAATAAATAAATAAATAAATAAAACAGGTATGAGCCATGGTGGCGCAATGGTTAGAGTGTAGTACTGCAGAGTACTTCTGCTGATCACTAGCTGCCAGCAGTTTGGCAAATCGAATCTCACCAGGCTCAAGCCTGACTCAGCCTTCCATCCTTCCGAGATGGGTAAAATGAGGACCCAGATTTGGGGGGGCCAATATGCGGACTTTGTAAACTGTTTAGAGAGGGCTGTAAAGCACTGTGAAGCGGTATATAAGTCTAAGTGCTATTGCTATAACACACGATATGGCCATGTGTTCACCAGTGAGCATGGTCAGCTCAAGACCCTTTTTATACAAAGAATTGGAAATGTGTATGTGTGTGCGTGTGCACAGCATAATTGCAGTCCTCAATACAAGCATAATTGCAACAAGCCCTGAAATTCAATTATTTCATCAGTACTTTCAAACATAAACAATAAAATAAGCACACATTAATCAAAGATATTGATCAACTCCAAATGACAGCCTGTGTGAATACATAATTGCATCATAAATCAATCACCCCCTGTATGAAGGTACAAATTCAATACTGTATGCAAGAAGCAGCAATTATGTTTCTAAATGTTGGACTAGGCATGGAAATGATTTGGGGTCAAGCAGCCTGTTACAAAGAAATTACTTATGCCAAAACAGTCTCCTGATACAAACTACAGTCCATCATGTTCCTTCTATCACAAAATCTAGCACACTCAATGCCTGTATATGATAGGTAACTTTATACGCCTTTGGATAAGAGATGTTTCTGCCTCACTGCCTACATTAAAAGATTAATGTTTCCAAAGCATTATTATTTTGTGCAAAATATCGACATATTAGTTGTGTTTACAGAACTGGAACTTAAAGGGATAATATTGTTTGGGCATTTTAACAATAGGTGCCATGAGGAAGAGAAAGTCTTTATGCAAATCAATTGTAGCTTTACGTAATCCATGCCTATCCTTCATGGGAGATGTTGCTCCAGCTATATAAAGAGCCACATTTAGCCATGGAATAGAATCAAATTTGGTGTGGATATGTTCCTTGTCTGAAGAACGAAAGTCAAGGTGTGTTGCATTGCAACTTGAAGCAGTGCATTGATAAGAACACAAGTAGTTGTATGAAGAGAGACAGTGAATGGAGTTTAGTTAGATCAGTGTTTTTCAACCACTGTGCCGCGACACACTAGTGTGCCGTGACATAGTGTAAGGTGTGCCGTGGGAAAATTACTTTATATATAGTCAATATAGGCACAGAGTTAATTTTTTTAAACATTTTCTAATGGTGGTGTGCCTCGTGATTTTTTTCATGAAAAAAGTGTGCCTTTGCACAAAAAAGGTTGAAAAACACTGAGTTAGATTACCTTACCTTACCTCTTAGAACTAATTTCTTTCATTTACTACTTACTCCCCCCTGTGCTCTGCATAACTTTCCTTAAACTGAACATAATCCATGTGTTAGATATATATGTATGCATACATGTTTGTTTATACCCCTAGCAAGATCAGATTTAAGTAATGCTTGTTCAAGAAATACATTTCCTAATTGGCTGTAAGGTATCCAAGCAATATCACCAGGTACATAGATCCAAATATCAATATTTTTCCCCAGGACAATCCTTGGAGAGAAAACCACTACACCATAGGGTAGACTGAGAAGAAAATATAATAAAGGCAATGACAAACCACTTCCATACAATTGTCAATATATCTCTATGGACATATCCACAAAGCTATCAAGAATTTACCTTTCAAGTCAAGAACACATTAGATGTAGGTGTAAGAGGATTCACTAGTTGATGTCCCACTGAATATTTTGAGGACAAGATCAATGGTTTGTATAAGGTAGGTCATTTTTTATTCTATTCTTAAGTCAAAACAATTACCAAAGTTACTTGCAAAGTCCAAAAATTTAATAGTCCTTCAAAATTAGATACTTGGAAAAGAATTTAAAAAATGAAAACATTATAGAAATGCAGTGAACAGTCAATTTTATTAGACTGTCCTTGTTCTGATCCTTCTCCTGATTGTCTTTATTTTTCATTTTTATTGAAATCAAACTTTGTCGTCTTCTCCGCTTATATTTAAACCAAGAGGTTCTTCAGAAAGCTCTTATGAAAGGTCATCGCTAGGATGTGGATGGTAGAATTAATCAAACTCTTCCCTTATCTGTACAACAGTTGATCCCTCCTGCACAAATGTGTGAGATAGGCAAGTTAAAACTTATTGGAAATTATAGATATATCTATAGAAATAAAGATTTGCTAATAGTCTAACAGTAAAATATAGGTAGCTCTCAATTTATGACTACAATTTGGACCAGAATTTCAATTGTTTAGCAAGGTGGGTTTTAAATATTTTATGACTTTTTTGTTACTGTTAAAAAGAATCACAGATGTTGTTAAGTGAATCATGCAAGTGTTAAATGAATCCAGCTTCTCTCATTGCAGTATCTTGGACTCTCCCTAGCTCCAAGACACTGCAAATATTGTGAATACCTGCTAGTTGCCAAACACCAACAGTTGATGAAAAATGGTTGTAAGTTGACCACTACCTCTATATACAAACAGCACTTTCTCTTCTAATCTTCTGAATGTGGACTTTGTGAAAGTTTACTATTCCTGCTGCTTGCTCTCATTACGATTTCCTAGTTTCTATTTTAGTTCACATTAATGAACTTCAGGAATGTGTTTTTAACAACAAGAGCGACTTTAAAATGTTAAGCACCAGGTGAAATATTTCCCTAGTTCACACCTCTGGATTTTTATTTTGAAAACTTCTGAATCTCTTCCTTCACCAAACCTAAATTATTGTGCATTTTTAAAGCCATTTTCAAGATCTTTGTTTTTGTTTAGATTTTATGAAATATTTGATATTGTTAAAATGGGTAGATTTTAACTTTGTTCATTTTGCACCTGGCTATCCTAATGTCAAACAGCTTAAATAGCAATAGCAATAGCAGTTAGACTTATATACCGCTTCATAGGGATTTCAGCCCGCTCTAAGCGGTTTACAGAGTCAGCATATTGCCCCCAACAACAATCCGGGTCCTCATTTTACCCACCTCGGAAGGATGGAAGGCTGAGTCAACCCTGAGCCAGTGAGATTTGAACAGCTGAACTGCAGAACTGCAGTCAGCTGAAGTAGCCTGCAGTGCTGCATTTAACCACTGTGCCACTTCGGCTCTTAAAGACAAGGGTATCTTGTAGACACTGTAAGCACTTTGGCTATTGTTTTTTTAATTATTATTAGAACTAAAGTTCTGAGGAATACTTGTTGAGTCAAGATCAGTGTTGGCGAACCTTTTTGGCATCAAGTGCCGAAATGGAAGCGCATGCACATGCATGTCAGAAACCAGAAGAGCAGATGCCCGGTGCGCATGCACACACCAGGAAGATTATCTTTTGGTTTCCACTGTGTGCATGTACATCACCCACCTGGTCTTCCGGTTTCTGGTGTGTGCAAAGACCAGCTGGATGGTGTGCATGCACGTGCCAAAAACCAGAAGAGCAGCAGCCCAGTGCGCATGTGCATACCAGGAAGATGATTTTCCAGTTTCTGGTGCACATGCCAGCTGGTCTTTGCACATGAATGCATGCCAGAAACTGGAAGAGCAACAGGCAATGGCTCACATGCCTAGATAGATGGCTCTGCTTGCCACTTCTGGCACACGTACCATAGGTTCGCCATCACAGGTCTAGACTGAAAACTGGTAGTGGATCTCTCTAGTTTAAATCCAACATTTAAGCATCATCCTAAGAGAAACACATTTAGCTTGCTTATCCATTTGGCCAATAGTGATCAACAACCAGGATTGGTGGCATTCACGTGGATGTGAATATCAAGTACTTCCTTCCAGGATCCTGTCACTCAAAATAGTACTGTCAAAAGCACTGGGTGCCCAAGAGATTTAAATAATTGGACTTCATTCATTCAAAAGACTTTGAATGGCATAGTTTTTAAAATAGCACTCGTAGGCAAACAAATTACGCATTGAAACTGATTTTATTTTTTAATGAGTTTCCAGGGATGATAACAACCATCCTGTCTAAGCAGCAGAAGCTGATATCTCAGTCTTTTAAGGTTCAAATGACAAAAGGAAAGAGCAGGACAGAGGAGCAGAATATAAAGGGATTGATGTCAAAGTTCACCTACTGAACACCTGGATGTCAGAGACAGATATAATGATGTGCCACCTGCTTTCCTTCCTCAAGAAATATCTTCTACAAAATGCCTCCCATTGTTGGTCTCTCTACATACCTGGCAAATTAACCAAAAACCGATGCCTCACCGCCTGGAGGAAAACAATAATGACACACAAATGACCTTGCTTTGTGTCAGAAAGGCAAAACAATCTTCTTGGGAAAACCTAATTAAAAGCAATTAAGTCATAGCCAAGTGAAATGGGTAATGCTCAGGTTGTATTTGCATGACATGGCTACCCATGGTTAACTGAACTGTTGTATACTGGCTTAACCCCTTTTTGTGGGTTTATGCAAACACTCTGTAAACTGAACAGGCTGAACTCTCAAAAGAAATAAGGCTAAAATATAGTTTTTCAAATGTTGCTACAAATGATTATCCCCTGCCTGCATTAGCATGGTGTGTTGGTTGAAAGAATAAGACTCAGTTGTTGAGCAGGAAAAATTGGGAAATGTAATAGAATTTACTTCCAAGCTAGATGAGAACAAGCAATCTGTCCAGAATAGTGGTATTTTTCTCTCCTAGGGGCAATGTCTCATATCAGTTGAAGTGATGCTTTCTTGCAGTCCTGTAAACATAAAGTATAAACCAGTTTTCCCTAAACCTGCCACCTTCCAGATGTGTAAAACCAATGTTTCTTAACCATAGATATGCAGAAACAGGAGGAAAAAAGATTTTAAAGTGATTCCCTTGCAAAGAGAAAAATAAATATATCTGTAGGAACACAAACAGTAGTTAAGCAGAAGTTGCACAAGGTCACAAAAGTGACTGAAATGAAGCCATTCATGGGAATGATTACTCCCCAAAATTTATTTATGGATTTTAGAATTAATTTTAATGTTGACCTTGTACCCGCAAAATAACAAGGCACCAGTGCTACCTATTATATCATCTGCAGCAAGAGCCATTTACCTGGTTTAACTTCTCAAGCCAATACCAGTAATGGGATTCAGCCAGTTTGTACCACTTTGGAAGAAACGGTTGTTAACTTTCTGAGCAGTTTGGTGAACTGGTTATTGGAAGAAATCATTATGGCAGAGAACCGGTTGTTAAATTATTTGAATCCCACCACTGGCCAATACATATCAGCAAAAGATTATCTAAGGTGATGTTCAAAGCCCTAGTTGTATGACATAGAATGATGGAAACAACCTTGGTCTTCTAGCCCAATCCCCTGGTTTAGTAGGAGACTCTATACCATTCTGGACAAATGGCTGTCCAGTGTGCTCTTGGAAACCTTCAGTTATGGAGCATCTTCTGGAAGCAAGTTGTTCCACTCATTATTCTAAATTATCATTGAAATTTCTCCTTAGTTCTAGGTTGGATCTATCTTTAATGATCTGTCCAGACCTCAGGTGCTTAGAGAATACGTCAATCCTGTCTTGTCTGTGACAGCCTGTCAAGTACTGGAAGACTGCTATCTTACCACCCCCACCACCCCTCAATCCTTCTCTTTGTTAGACTAAATTAGCAGGGATATCACTAAAATCAGCTTTCCTCCACTCTCATGTCCTCTGCAATGAAGTGATTCTCTCAGGCATTGGATGCACACCCTATCAAATACCCTGCAATAGAGAATGCAGGCACCAGAGGAACTGCAGTCATGGGATACTGTACACAGATGGATATGCACGGAGTTTTTCCATATGACAGTAGACTCTTAGCAGATGGATTGATGATGGATAAATAGTGGCAACAAAATATGTGGCCAGTGATATTAAGGTTACCCTGTGGCTATAAGACCCCTTTGCTAATGTTAGAGAAAACATAAGACGGAATGCCTTTTTAAAGCAGCAGCCAATTTTTCTCATAACATAGAGTCTGGCCCCCAAAAGGGAAAGACATTTTGTGAACAAATATATTAGCTTGTATTTAATATAAAACAGAAATCCAATTTGAGGAATTTATAAAAAACAAGTTGCTCTCCTACTGAGCACATTTATACACACAGCCTACTGTGCCCTTGGGTAAAAAAAAAGCAGGAGTATGTGTGCGGATTTAATAAAAATTAAGGGAATTAAATAAGCTGCATTTTTACGTGAACTGTTTTATGCTCAATGTCTCAATATTTATGCAGCATGTTATTGATTTATTCTCATGTCAAAATTCAGGCTTTGTATCTTTCATTTCATCCAGTGTTTCAGGTCTAGTACCCAGGAGAATTATACACCCACATAATTTATGATGTGACAGCCATTATATAATGAAAATGGGGGTAGGGGTACCTTTAAATTAAAGATAGCTTTAATTTGCAATTGTAATACAGTGTAAAAAGATTATTACATGGCAGTTGCATGCTGAAGGAGATCTATAATTTCAAAGTGAAGAAGGTCTACTGTGAATGTGACATGAGAGAAGCAAAGTAGAAAAATCAAATCAAGTTATGAATATATAATTTCATACCTCATAAACTCTTCTAGACAATTATCAATTGATTTTTTTAACATAGCCTTTTAAAACTAGTAGAGATTGCCCCAAATACAATAGTTTAATGTAGCATAGTGTGAACCTCTATTTTGTTAGTGAATTTACAAGTGTTTGTAAATCAAATCTTTCTTGGATAAAATAATGTTATTTATAATAGTCTCTCCCAGTTTGGCAATTTCCATTTGTGTTTAGGAGACTTTTGAAGTTTGCAATTCAATATACCTGAAGGATGCTAAGTGAATGTGTAAATGTAGGTCATGTATGAGAAACATTTGCTGTAGGATATGCACAATATTGTGAGACCAATGGCAATAACACTTAGACTTATATACTGCTTCACAGTGCTTTACAGCCTAAGTGGTTTACAGTCAGTATATTTACCTCAACCATCTGAGTAATTGACTGACCTTGAAAGGATGGAAGGTTGAGTCAACCTCGAGCCGGTGAGAATTGAACTGCTGGCAGTCAGTAGAATTAGCCTGCAATACTGCATTCTAACCACTGCACCACTATGTTATGGCTAGAGTTGATGTTGGACAACAATTTAAAGGTACAAGATATCCATTCAGCCCTGGAGATTGTTATGTGACTTTGAGCGTATCACTTTTTCTCAACTCAACAGGATTGTTGTAAGAATCTAATTAAGTCTGTTTCCAGGTATGCCATATTAAGATTACTAGAAAATCTGGATATTAATATAATAGGTAACAATTAAGGATACACCAATGAAGGCTCAAAATTACCACTTCATAATGAAGCTCATAATTGTTCATATGGTAAATATCAGGAGGTGTTTGTAAAATATGACAGTCCAAACTGAAAAGAATTCAAACTTTTTTCCCAATTGCCTAATGTTTAGGGAAATAGGTTCATTAAATGAAAATTATTTAATTCACATTTCCTATATCAATATGCAAACAAAACTGTTATTTGTACTTCTTTGAATCATGCAATGTAATTTTCCAGTCAAAATTTATGTGATTATTAGTAAAAAGAGCAAAAGTGTATAATGAGAAAAATGGCAAAACTGCATATGTTAAGCCAAATTACATAGAAGAAACATATATGTTTGTAAGAATACCAAAATAATGCGAAATTTAATGGATATTACATTAAATGAACACACATTAGGAGAAATGAGAAAGCATAATTCACAGTTTTACCCATTTTCTTTTAATGGTGCTCAAGATTGTGTCCATCAATTATTTCTTGATTATGATGCTTCTGTTATTTCCCCCCCCCCCCAATATATATTGTAAACATTCTTTATTTCCTTATCAAATTCAGTTGTCAACTAAGCCCAGAAGTGCTACAGTCAGCTGGTGCTTCAATTAACACCTTATTAACTTCCAGCCGTTCTACAGGAGCCCTGGGCTTTCCCTTTTCTTTTCTAATTCAAAATTATAAATCACATCATACTTTTAAAAGGTACCTTTCTGAGAACACCCCAGTTGGGCCAACTGTACCCAGCTATTGTTCAAACCAGTACATCTGCTTTCTCCCTTTGTAAAGGAAGCACGTGAAATATTCCAATTAATTCTTTCAAAGCTTTCCATTTCAAAAAATAGTACACAAAATAAGACAAAGACACCTTCATAATATCACCCAGGAAATTCTGAATGGAAGAATGATCTACATTTAAATAATATTAAAATAACAGGGATGCTTATGTTTTGTTCCATTTCTAAAATCAACAGCCAAAATCAGTTTTTCTCTTTGTTTATTTATGTGACTAGATCTTTAGGTATGAAAAAGCTCATGTATATGAGTAGCAGAGGTGGTATTCAGCAGGTTCTGATCAGTTCTGGAGAACCGGTAGCAGAAATTTTGAGTAGTTCGGAGAACCAGTAAATACCACCTCTATTATCTGCTTCCTGAGCCCAGCTGATTGGGAGGGAATGGGGATTTTGTAGTAACTTTCCCCTGCAGTGGGGTGGGTATGGAGATTTTACAGTATCCTTCCCATGTCACGCCCACCAAGCCATGCCACACCCACCAAGCCACGCCCACAGACTAGTAGTAAACATATTTGAAGTCACCATTGATCAGTAGGTTAGTTCTCTTTGTGACTCACCAAAATTAGCAGCAATAAATATAAATAAAAAATAAATCAACATTTACAGCGAACAATTTTTAAGTAAAACAATTATAAGCAATTGAAATCTGTGTTCAATTAACAATATAATATTTTCTTCCCACAAAGTGCTCCTGATTTTGTTTCCTTTGCTTTTTTAATATATAAAGCTGACATTGCTACAGATGTTACTTTTGCAGGACTTACCTACAATAACACAAACACTTAATAAAGGTCCTTGAATTATACTTGCTGCTGCATGAATCTTTGGTTCACAGGCTCTAGGGATATTCTAAGTATTGACCCAGTCTTCTCACGTGATGTAGCAATATTTCATGAGAAGCCCTGAAAAAGTGGGTATTACATTTATGTAGAAAGAAAGGGAAATGGGATCAATGTAATAAATCCCATTTAAAAGATGCCGCTTTAGCCAGTATTTTCGCCCTATTTACAGGGACAGTTGTAATGCCAGAATTAGCCCACTCAGCCAAACTCCATGTTCATGGTCTCAAACTCACAGCATCAATATGCCGTCACGTAATGTATCGTGAGATTTTTCCCTTTTGCAGGACTGGGGTGAGCATGGCGTCCAATCCATCCGGTCCACGGGCTAACAGTTTAACACCCATTAGGGTCTGAACCACAGATTTCTTTCCTCTATTAGCAGATTCTTTCCTTCTTCTTCTCTGCCTCTCTTCTTTACAATTCTTCTGAAGTAATGGAGATGCTTGGTGTTGCTGCAGATTGCCTTGGTAGCACACAAATCTCATTAAAACATTAAAGCAGCTTTGAATGATCCAATTTGGATTTCTGAATCAAATAGTCACATTGGGTCAATCCAATTCAGAAAGATGATTTGAGTCAGAAACGAAGCCTTCGGTATATGCAAAAAAGAAACAAAAATTAAATCATAGAATTGGTTCAGAAAACTGATTCAATTTAGCCATTCAATTTAAATCTGATTTAGAAAGTCAATACGATTCAAACATTCAATCAAATCAACTTTGAATTTAATCATCACATCACTCTCATGTGTTGCCCTCTCAAAAAACATCTTAATCAGGTTCCCCTCAATCCTAATAGCGCTATTAAAGATGGACAATTATAATCAAGACAACTGCAGAAGAAGCAATGCTCTGAAAGCCAGAAATTTAACCAAACAAATATTTGATCTTGCCTAGGAAATCCGTCGGTATGAATCTCATATGAGATACCTGAGCCATTTATCAATTCTTCTTGTAAGAAAAACCAAAGGATTGTTTTGAGGCTGAAATTTAGAACAAGTGTTTAAAGAAAAGAATACAATTATAGTAAACAAACAAATATAGATAAAAGAGAAGAAAGTATAAGAAAAGAGTAGGAGAAGGAAATTGTGGCAATTTTCATTGGACTTTAGGGTTTCTGCTTTTTTGGTGCTAATAAATAAGATTGTATTCAAATAAAGACACTAGATTTGAGTAAGTAAATAGAAGATGGTTTTCTTACAAAGCAGTGGATATTTAATAGTTAGGAGCTCAGAAGGGTTTTGTTTCATACATCACTGCCATACTGAGTTCTGGTCAACTCACATAAATACTGTCTGTGTATATATGATATCTGAAAAGAATGCACCAGGTTTGGAAAGGTTTACATCCAGAGTCAGAAATACAGATAGTTCTCCACTTACAACCACAATTGAACCCAAAATTTATGTTGATAAGTGAGACATTTGCTAAGTGAATTTTGCCCCATTTTACGACTTTTGCCACATTTGTTAAATTAATCACTGCATTGTTAAATTAGTAACATCGTTGTTGTTTTCAATCAAATTTTTATTTTATCTTCTTTATACATATCAATGCGTGAATGGTGTGATCCCTGGGTATCATAAATTTCAATACACATAAACATAATCTTATTACTCCTAGATATTACATTTCATTTCCATTATTTCATATTATTTATACGTTCCTTTAACCCTTCACTTTTGTAAACTTCTTTCTGTTCTTTTGTATATCTTAACATATCAATATATATTTATACTATAATTCCCCTCTTATTTCTATTCCTATTTTAACTTTCCACTCTCCATGTCACAGTAATATTCAAAGACATGATTTTCACCTGTTTTGTTATTCATATTTCCTTAGTTAAATCAAAATTTTATCCTTCATTTTTTTTTCATTATTCAATATCTTACTATACAGTTTTGGTACCAATCACAATCATGTATACATTTAAGGTGCATATTTTAATATAAATAAATATGAAGAACTGGAAAATTAGATTTTGAATGACAATATTATTAAATATGTATAAATATATGATTAGCAGTGAAATGTTATAATTAAAGAATCAGTGGAACATCTCCACTGATTTTGCTTGTTAGAAGGTTACAAAAGATGATCATATGACCCTGCGACACTGAAACAGTCATAAATGTGAGTCAATTGTCAAGCACCCGAATGTAAATCCATGGGGATGCTGGAGTTATAAGTGTGAAAAATGATCATAAGTCACTTTTTTCAGTGCAGTTGTATCTTCAAATGGTCACTAAGTGAACTGTTGTAAGTCAAGGACAACTACTGATGATGATGATGAGGATGAGGAGGAGGAGGAGGAGGAGGAGGAGGCTACCAGATCAAAATCAAGAATCTGGATAAAGACGATTGCTCCAAATTTCTGAACATCCTTTAAGCCGCTGACATCGAGCATACTGAAGCCAAGAAGAAAGTTAGAAGTGAATATATTGTGAAAGTGAAGATGTTCTTAAAGTCCAAAGTCAATGGAGGAAATATCATTAGGCAATTAGCCCTTGGACAATTCCAGCCATTAAAAACACAGCTGGAATAGTGGACTGGACTCAAGCAGAACTAAAAGCTCATGATAGGAACACCAGAAAAATAATGACAATGAATTATGCCCTTCGTATATGCAATAGCATTGACAGACTCTACTTCTCAAAGAACATAGGAAGAATGTTGCTACTGGACCAGACAACTGAAGAAGAAAAGAGGGCTTTGGAAGAATATCTGAAGGACAGTGAAAAAGATGCATTGAAACTAGCATACCATGAAGACTTACTGTATACCATAAAGACCAAACTGATCCAGAGGTGGGTTGTTGCTGGTTTGGCCCGGTTCGGCTGAACTGGTAGTGGAATTCAGGTCTGGGTCTCAAAACCAGCAGCGACCCAGGCCTGACACATCCCTGAACCGGTTTCCTCACTGCTGCTTGGGCACTGCCATTTTGAATTTTAATGACTGCGCATGCAGTCACTAAAATTGAATTTACATTGAACAGTGTACGTGCGCTCAGCATGCGCAGGTTGCGCGCAGGTTGCAAACCAGCAGTAATGCCGGCAGCAACCCACCCCTGAACTGATCTACAAAAAGACCAAATGAAAAATAGAAAAGACATGGCAAAGCAAAGTATTAAATGGCCAATACAGACACATATACATACACATAAACACACACATACCATCAGACAAAGCAGATAATAATAGGACCTGGCAATGATTAACAGTGAGCAAGTTGAAGAAAGACATGGAGGGACCAATTCTGGCAACACAAGACCAAGCCTTAAGAAGAAAAGTATACAAAGCCAGAATTGAGAAGACAGCAACAGATTGCAAATGTCATCTCTACAAAGAAGTTGAAAAAACTGTGGTCCCACCTAGTTAACTGCTGCAAAGATTGCCCAACAACCTACAAACAACACTATAACAAAAGTAGCAGCAATTGTGCATTGGAATACCTGCAACAAATACCATTTGCTGCAAGCAAGAACTGGTGGGACCACAAAATAGAGAAAGTCATAGAAAATGAAGACGCTAAAGTGCTCTGGGACTTTAACAATTGTCAATAAGAAAGACAAAAGAGTTTGGAAAAAGTAATTGTGGCAGTACCTGGAGAATGCAGACTAGAAGAGAAAGAATGGGAGAAAATCACATAAATGCAAAGACCTGCAAATAGAAAATAACTAGAAATAGAATAACAATTGGCAAAAGAAAGCAAAGGAAGTATCAAGACCAAGAGGCACCTTGGGTGCAATTGCAAAACATCTGGAACACCACTCGAACACCACTGGCATTGGCAAAATAACTTACCAGTCAATTGTGAGAGATGCCTTACTTGGAACAGTGTACTTCCTGCAACAATGCCTTTATCATTATCAAACAATAATTTTGCCTATCCCAGGTCCTTGGCAAGGACTCAATAGGTGGATTAAAAACAAAAAAACAAATCCAGTCTAAACATCAAGTTGACTGTGCAACCAATCATAATAATAATATAGGCATTTAAAAAGAGGACAGTTGCTCTTGGCTGAAAAAGGTACAACAGTAGCGAATCCCCTCAGGAAAAATTCTGACACCAAGGACTTTTACCTCACTGACAGCCCATCGCAGTTTGCGTGCTTCTCTTAGGAATTGAAATGGCAAAAGTTCAGACTGTTAAAGGAGAGATTGATGGGTGCTGTCAGGCTCTACCTGTCACTGTGCTGTAACAGCAGGAATGAGGCACCATCCCTTGGGACTTATCCCTTCACAACACAGGCACCCGTCCCTTCCAATGAGGACATAATGTTCCGTTGCCACTCCCTACAGCTTCCCCCATTAAGAAACAGCCTGCTTTAAAGGCCCCACACTCAGGCCTCAAAATAAGACATTATTAGGCTTATTTCTGGCAAAGCCCCATCGTCTGTAATCCTACTGCTTCCAGAAGCTGACGGCCAGCAGATGAAAAACGGAGCTACATTGCCAGGGCTACCAAAGACCATCACCTTCTGTCTGCTTCAAGAAACCATAAAAAGAGTCTTGAAATTGTACTTCAACAGGGTAATCCAGATGGACACAAGCCATAGCGTTGTGGCCTGTTGGCCGCCAGCCCCTCCAGCAGCTGAATCAGAGGAGAAGGAGATGTGGGAGTCAGGGTCAGCATCAGGGGATAGGTTGCTACTGGCATTACTGCAGGTTCGGTGCAATATATTATTTTTTTTGCTCACTTTGCTCATTTGCACACCAAACACATGCTCTGTGGGCATGTGCATTTACAACAAAAAAGGTCTGCACATGCGCAGAACGTTATAAAAGTGAAAAGTACATTTCTGCAATGGAGATTGTTCTGCGCATGCACAGAATCAAAAATAAAGATGGCGCCGCCAACAAGAGAATCAGTTCAGGTACATGGGCAGCAGAGTTACTGCCTACTCAGCCGAACCCACCTCTGGTCAGCATCAAGGCAACCTGAGAGATCCAAGGGGAAGAGGGAATGGAGCTGACAGAGAGAGAGAGACACAGAGGTAGAGCCTGGGCTGTCTGTCAGCCCTAAGATGGACAATCAACAGTCCCCAGGTCTGGAGTGGTTAATGAAGAAGAGGAGGAACAGCTGGGTCCAGTTCCTGACATGAAGCTGCACAGAAGGCAGAGAAGGGGAGAGCAGTGGAAAGCCATGGGCCAATCCTGGGGAAGGAAGAGCCACCACTGCTAGCGAGGCCCCATCCTAGTTCTGGGGATAAAAGCCAGGGGGCAGAGATGAATAGGTGTGGCAGTCAACTATTCATCTTCTGGCCGGATGGACTTGTCAGCCTGCGAGAGAAACATTTTTCTGGGGCTGCAGGCACTCCTAATAAAGGAATCTTTTGAGTTCACTTCAGAGGCTTTGTCACGTTTGGGGAGCTTGGTTAGAAAACATAATCTCACCACTATTGAAGCGAGATACTTGTTTAATCAAATTACATACATTTTCCAAATTTGTTATTATATACAAATAAACTTGTTCCTGAATGTAACAGAAGTGGGTGTCAGTTGTTCTTTCCTTTGATGATACGTAAGCAGTGAGCCACATTCACTTATAGAACTTCACAGCACAATATAAGGTAATGGATGCTAGTCTTATATCTCTTATGAAAAGGATTATATAAATTCATGGAAGATAAATCTGACAAAGCCTATATTATATGATAGAGCTAGAATCAGTCAGATTCAGAAGCAATGTATTGGTTTTGGGATTTTATATTCCTGTCCTTGCAGACTTATTGAATTGACTGAATTTTTCTCTAATGGAAACAGGATGCTGAATTAGTTAAATGTATGATTAGAAGTTTCAGCTGCTTTTTAAAAGGAAGAGCAATGCACTCAAGAAAGGAGTGGACTGGAGACTTTAACATAAGAAGAACGGTTGCAGGAACTGGGTATGTCTAATTTAATGAAAAGAAGGACTAGGGGTAACAGGATAGCAGTGTTCCAATATCTCAGGGGTTGCCACAAAGAAGAGGGAGTCAAACTATTCTCCAAGGCACCTGAGGGTAGAACAAGAAGCAATGGGTGGAAACTAATCAAGGAAAGAAGCAATTTAGAACTGAGGAGAAATTTCCTGACAGTTAGAACAATTAATCAGTGGAACAGCTTGCCTCCAGAAGTTGTGAATGCCCCAACACTGGAAATCTTTAAGAAGATGTTGGATAGCCATTTGTCTGAAACGATATAGGGTTGCCTAGGCAGGAGGTTGGACTAGAAGACCTCCAAAGTCCCTTCCAACTCTGCTATTGTATTGTATTGTATTGTATTGTATTGTATTGTATTGTTTTTTATTGTATTGTATTGTAAGAAGGAAATTGTACACAGAAATGTTAATTCACCAATAAAATGAACAGGAAGACAAATCAGATAGAGATTGAAAAGGTGCTCCAGTGTTCCAGCTATAAGCTGCTAATGTCAAGGGGCTGAAAAAGTCTCATGTTATAATTGTATTAAATAATACTGCACTGAGATAACCCTTCAACTTTCTCTGTGAAAGATACTTCTCAGAACTTTAGAAATTCTTTTGCTGTTATTAAATCAGATCGCTGATATGAAAAAGTCTAAGGGAATAAATTGCTTCCCATCTTTCTCTGGATTTTAAATTAGAAGTGAGAAGCTGGGATGACTGAAGGCCCAAATGACATCATTTGCATCATAGCAGTGGAATCACAGATAGCCCTTGGCCTTCTCATAGTTAAAGTAAAGTCAGCTCATCCCTGAAAGTTTTATTGAATTTTTTTTCTCAACATTTGTCTTTGCAAAAGTTTTCTCCCTATTAAAAGGATAGGAATAATGCAAAGGAATGTTCAGGGCCATATTCTTGTCATATGCTCACCTGTGCCTAATCATAGTATGAACATACTCTAAGTAATTTTTTTTCTGCCCTGATAGTCTGCTAAATTCCTCTTTTCCTCTCCTATCTATGAGTCAGAAAATGTAACCCGCCTTTTCCTATACCAGCATTAACAGACTTTAATCTGAGTTTCCAAAAGCAGCCTTAAGGCGAGTAGTGAGATTCAGCCAGTTCGGCCCAGTTAAGGGAAACCATTTGTTAAATTGTTGGCTGGCACCGCTCCTTCCTGCCCTGCCCCTGTCCCCACATGCCCTGTTTTGGTTCACAGGAGGCTGCAGGGAGGCTACGAGGTCCAAAACAGTGGATGGGAGCCCATTTTTGCTCCCAGGGGGGTGCAGGAGGCCAAGTGCTGCCTGTCACACCGCCTGGCCACACCCACCCAGCCAGTCATTAGGGCAGAGAACCAGTTGTTAAATTATTTGAATCCCACTAATGCTTAAGGCATATAAAATCTATTCAGCTTTGTCACCTCTTAATTTGGAAATATAGGTGTCTGGCAGTAATATAGCAGTGACAATAAAAGCAGGATAGGGCTGAGGAATAGGGACAACACAACTCCTGAAAGTGTTGTTTCCTGTTAACTGAGAAATGGCAATATAATTCATTTCAAAAGTAGGGAAAGGCCATATTATCAGATTCTTCACAATTTGGCATTCTTGAGGTTGAAAATAGCTCAGATTAAGTGAAAACTTGAAAATGTTAAAACCTGTGTTCTCTTCTTGTTATCATGCAGAGATGGGTAAGTGGACAGGATATTTAATTCTTCTTGCTCCTAAACCCAGAGTTATGGTGATGACTGCCTGGCTGCCTTTTCATAAAGTCATCTCCTCTGGACATCTGAAAGTGTCTTATTCCATATAAAAAGAACAAGATTTTGAAAGATACAAATAAGTCCCGAATAGCAAGAATTCCATAGATCTCTAAGTTAATTAAAGGCTAATTTTCCAGGGAGGTGACAACAATGGTAGGGAACTTGTGATCAGCATGGTGGCTGATGCCAGCAACCAGTGAGAAGGCCTGTGCTATTATTCCTTCTTCCTACATTAACCTTCTTCCTACATTAATTAATTACCTTCACAGCTGTATTGCTTAGAAGTGGGACAGCAGCGTGGATAGTAGTTAAGGAGGAAAACTATACATTATTAGCAGTCGCTTTGTGATAGTTATTGTCTCTGCGACCTTGTTCTCAAACCCTGAAAGTTTGCATTCCTGTATAGTGTTGCTTTAGGGAAAAAAAGCTACCCAAAGAAAACTATTCTCACCGTAAGCTTCCTTGGGGGCTTAAATGGATCCCTCTAAAATAACTCTTTCAGATAATTTCCCCCTGGGGTGAGAAACTTGCTCCTGCAGTATTCCCTGCTTCTGCTCCCCTCAAACCCCCAACTCAAAGTTGAAAGTTTACTTCTTACATTTCATTTCCTAGAAAGCTTATTCCATTGTATTCTTGTGCTCTTTTCCTTTGGATGTGTGTTTCCCAAAATGCTGAAAGAGATTCAAAGACCCCTTTGCACATTGAAAACGATGATGAGACCTTTCACCTTCCTTCTGTACCACTCCTGCGTTTGGCTCTTATTGGCAGAAGAAACGAGAGCCAGAAAAACACTTCTCTACAGCCACAGTCTGGATGCTTGCAGTTCAGGGATGGCAGCTCTGTAGAATTGTTAGGGTACAAATGGGAAACCATGGCTGGCTGGACACTAATCAGTTTGACTCTAACTATATTTACACCTCTGGATTTTGTCTTCTAAAACTTTTTTTGGACAGCTCCTAGAGCCGTGAATGAGTGGGATGTTAATTAAAGGTCAGCTGTTTTCCAGAAATGTGCCCACCTTGGGAAAAACAATTTTGGAATAGCCCCTCATTTGTTTTTGCACAATTTATGGGCAGGGCAAAATAGCTATTTGTTATGTACAGCATATCCATCCAAGCTAGAAAAGCACCTTCGAACAACAAAAACAACAGTAATCATCATCATCATCATCACTTTGGATGCAGTCCCAAAACAACTGGAGCACCACTTGAACACTTTAGGCATTGACAAATTTGCCATCAGTCAATTGCAGAAGGCAGCTTTACTTGGAACAGTTTCTATCCTGCAACAATATCTGTAACACTGTCAAACATCCAGATTTTGGTAAGGACTCGATAGACAGACAAAAATGCCAAACCCAGTCTGAATATCTGGCTGGTTGTGTAAATAATAATAATAATAAACTGTGGAAAAAGAAATTGTGTGTTGTCCCAATTGTAATTGGAGCCCTTGGAGCAATACCCAAAGGGCTACCTCGCTATTTGGAAATTTTAAATTTATCAGACTTGAACATTCTGATTCTACAAAAAACCACCCTACTTGGAACAGCTTATATCCTTCAACGTTACCTTAACAGTTCCTAGGTCCTTGGTTAGGACTCGAGCTGTTGAGCTACCAACCAGCCCCAAAGGCTGTGAATCTCACCAAAGATTAACCACATAATAATAATAAGTAGTAGTAGAAGCAGCAGCAGCAGCTGCCGCCATAATTGTCATTGTCATGGGAGCACAAAGTGGAAAAAGTTACCAAAAATGAGAAGGTGAAGATCTTGTGGGACTTTCGAATAAAGATGGATCGTCATTTGGAACACAACATGCCAGATATCACGGTTGTAAAGGGCCAAAACATGCAATTTATTGACATTGATGTACCAGAAGATGCCAGAGTCGAAGAAAAAAAAAACTGGAAAAAATCATGAAATACCGTGAACTGTTCATCAAAACTACCCGATTATGAAACATGTAACGTCATACCCATTGTCATAGAGGCACTTGGTGCCATGTCCAAGAATTTTATAAGATACATCAACAAATTGCAGCTTCCTGCAGAACTGCAAAAACCTGTGCTACTCGGAACATCGTATATTTTAAGAAGGTACTTGCTTGATACCTGGCAGCGATCCCTATCAACCATTAGCACTAGTCAATGGTATTAGTGATGCATTTTTGAATGTTCAGTTGACTGAGTTTAATATTTAATGAATAAAGTATAATAATAATAAACAACTTACTATTAATATTCTACAAATGAAACACTCTGATTATAAGAACAAATGAGACATCCTAGATGTGATGCTTTTCACATTGGCAGAGTGAATAGTTGTGGTTAAAGACAAACAAAACAATTTCTTTCTACCTCCTGGTATATCCTCTCAGGATCCACAGGAATGTAGCCTTAAAGTGTAATAAATTTGGGAAATAATTTTCATCTTCTCTTGAAAAGGTTTTTTTTATCCTCCTCTGGCATTCCTCTGAAATAAAAGCGAATATCGAACATCAGAGTGAGATAAACCTGATTCTACAGTATTTTAGAGGACTGTTGACTTGTAGAACTGAATCCTCATTGATTGAAAGCTCCCATCCTGCTTTCCAGGGTGCAGAGCAACATTTCTCAACCTAGGCAACTTAAAGATATGTGGACTTCAACTCTCAGAATTTCCCAGCCATCTTAATGTCCAAGTTGAGAATCACTGATGTAGACGCTGGATGCTTAGCATGGATGGGCTTCATGTTGCATGATTAAACTGTTTGCAGCATCCTATTTTACAGGAAGGATTAGAACTGTGGTTGTTAACCTTGGCAAGTTTAAGAGAATTCCCAATGCCCAGAATTACCAGCCAGGATGGGCATTTGGGGAGTTGAAGTCCACTCCTCTTAAACTTGCCAAGGTTGAGAAACACTGGGATAGAAAGAGTGTCTAAGTGCCCCTTTCTAACCTAACACTTGATTTGTTGTGGCAAAGACTGGTGACCACTGTAACTACCAAAGGGTAAGGAACAGGGTCTTGGGAGTCATGCCCATCACTTTTGGACAGCACACGTTGGGGTGGATCATGAACTGGATGTTTTGAACTACAGCTTTAAGCTTCCCTCATTATTGACTATAGCAGAGACCTGTCTCGGAGCAAAGAGAGATGCTCTACCTCACCCCACTATTTGGGTCAGTTGTTTTACACAGGTTATTAACGGTGTATAATTTAAATCACATTGTATACAATATAACCAAAAGTGATTGAACTGGACTAATTCTAATCTAAACACTGGAATGACAGACTTGGGACTACCTAGTATTTATCAATCCATCTGTCTTTCTTGAAGCATTTTTTTTCTATCTTGGGTGAGTGCTGATGATAGAATAGGAGAAAGAAAATAAAGGAAAGAATGTGAAGTGTTGATTTTGTCTCAGAGAACAACTTTGAGTATACCAAATATGGAAAAAGGAGACAAATTCTAGGTATTTTTCCTCCATATCCAAATGTCATTAAAGTCATACAATGGAAACCATGAAAAAATAAAAGTTTTTCTATAGAATAAAAAACTTTTATAAAACTCCCCTTTTAGGTAACAGCAAATTGAACAATTAGAATAAAAATTGCCGTGTTGTTACTGTTTTTTTTAAAGTTTATTTACAAAATAAAAAGTGGTGGAGATTGCAAATAGACATCAACACTTTTTGGCAGGAAGTCTTTTATTTCACAGAATCTAAAGGCATAATTTCAAAAACATATTATATTTGAAATAAATTATAGGGAATCTACCTCAGGGCTAAAATAAATCTTGGGCCTAAATTTAGACAAAGATTTAGATAATGGTCTTTGGCAGGATGAGAGATTCTTATCAGCATCTTTACCGAAAATATATCTTAAACTTTTCCATTGGTGGCATCAAAGTCGAATAAAAGTCTCACATTTTTTAAAAATATTCAGTAAGTTACTGGGTAGGCTGTAAATTGAGGGGAATGCTATTTCACCTTTGGTGGGAATGTGATAAAGATTGAGATTATTTTGGAAGAAGATGTTTAATGACATGTCACATATAAATATGAGATTAAATTTTTTCCAGGATCAGTGCTACATATATTTGACACTTAGAACAAAAGAATTGAAAGTATAAAAATAGTAAGTTTCCATTTTATTTAGTTATTCCTAAATAATAAAAGTATATAAATCATGTGATGGATGCCACAGTAAGATATGAGAAGGATATTAAGATATAGTAAGGATAGTAAGATATTGAGAAGATTTCTGAAAAACATCAAATCAAAAATTATGGGGCAAGTTAAACTGTACCAGTTCAATGTAACTTTTCTTGATTTAAAATAAATAAATAAATAAAGGAAATAAGGGAAGGAGAAGATTATGTAAGCATCACCTTTGGAGTTTCTTTTAAGTATTTGCCAGCAGACATATAAGAGAATCTGTGGTTGAGTCAGTAACATTTAGTGATTCATTGCTTTACAGTTTGAACATGTGTGAGATATTTGCTATTTATACCAAGCAACAAACAGAGATTCTCCAGAAAATAATGTTTGAACTTTAGTGTTGTTTGTTAAAAATTAAATTAAAATTTAATTGACCTTTTAGAAGGAAAACTGAATTTTTGTAAGTGATATAAATAACACACATGTGAATTTATTTTTCTCCGTGTACAATAAATCACGTGTTCATTACAGAGGTGGAAAATAGTCTTTCATATGGTACCCCAAAATTTATTGGAAATTTTCCTCAGCTTTTCCTATGACTTGTAAGTTGTCTTTTGGCATTGGGAAATTTCAGTTCTACTTCTCAAATTATAAGAACCAACAAAATGCTTTCTGTTTTTAAAACAAAGACAAAACTTCCCAAGGTGATAGATATTAGGGAGATCACTCAACTCACCACCTGTGCAGATATATCCAGAAAACAAAGTGTTACCTTGATTCAGTAACACTGGGGTATCCTTATTTATCCATTTATTTGATTTATACCTCACTTTCCCAAATTGCAGGATCCCATGGAGAGCAGTTATTTGAAGCTTATTTTTATGTTGTCAAGAGCTTCAATTTCTTTCATTGTTCTTGCTGTCTTACCAACAGCTGCACTAAGGAATTCATTTATTCTATCAGCTTCATGATAACCTAGTTGCAAGATATATTTTCATGTTTGCAGTGGCAGAATATGACAGATATAAGATTGTAAAGCCTGATTGTTGGGTATTTCCTTTATTCTTGATGAGTATTTATGTTTGGGATACTTTAACATGTCATGTAACAGATCAACTCTCTTCATTTTTTGTGCCTTCAGTTCAGTGTTTACTCCTGCCTGGTGCCTGCTTCCTAGGGCTGAGAGAGTAACTGTCCAAAGTCATCCAGCTTGCTTTGTGCTCAAGGTGAGTGTAGAACTCAGACATCTAGTTTCTAGCCTGATGCCTTACTCACTACACCAAGTGGGCTCTCACTTTTAGTATTGGTCTTGCAAAATATAGTCATATATTTATTGGCCATACTGCCTGAGTGGCATCATCCAGCCAGCTGCTGGAATTCTGGCAATTGTAGTTTTCTCTTTGGAGGTGCTCAGTTGAGAAAACTGCCAAGGATGGAATGGACAATATACCCAAAAGCCCAGATATGGGGAATGTGCCCTTTGGGGGCCTAGTTTCATCCGGGCTAAGAGGACTCCAACAAAGTGCTTCTTTTTTTGGTGGAAGCTGACATTCAGGTGTCCACCTGGAGAGCCTGTCCATGCAGTTGTTATATAGCTGTCCCATGTTCTTTCATTAGAAATTCTAAAAGTGAATAATGACAACATAAAGGACAATGGTTTTACTGCTCTTTCTCAACAGTGTCAACTTCAAGATGAAAGGCTTTGCTCTTTAACTAAAAGGTCTTGTGGGGATGTTGCATTTAAGTCAGTGTTGACCAGTGGTGGGTTGCAGGTGGTACAACCAGGTACGAGCGTACCAGAGTCTGCCCAGAGTACTGGGTACCATTCCAGTACGGTGCTCTGGAGAACCCACCCACCTGCCCACTCTCCTTACCATGGTTTAAAGCTGTTGGCACTTCCACGCATGCACCTGGCACACACAGTGCCTGCACGATGCTCCGCTGAGCAGCTGGAGCGTCGCAGAGGCTTGCAGAAGCATCATTTAAAGCTACAACGCATGCACACATGCCTCGTGCATGCATGTGGGTGACGCCAGGGCTGTTCCAACCATACCGGTTGGAACGGAATCTGGAATCCACCAGTGGTGTTGACTGCCTGAACAAGGCTCTGCAGTTTTCATGGCAAGATTCTGGAAGTGGTTTATTTTGCCTGGTTTACCAGCAGGCTAGAAATCAGATTTCTAGTCCCTTGTTAGGGATGGAAACCAGGGAAGACTTTCGGCCAATCACTGTCCCTCAGCCTCACAGGCAGAGGTAGTATTCAGCAGGTTCTGACCAGTTCTGTAGAACCAGCAACGGAAATTTTGAGTAGTTTCAGAACCAGTAAATACCACCTCTGACTGGGCCCGCCACCATCTATTCTCTGCCTCCTGAGTCCCAGCTGATCAGGAGAAAATGGGGGATTTTGCAGTAACCTTCCCCTGGAGTGGGGAGGGAATGGAGTTTTTATAGTATCCTTCCCCTGCCATGCCCACCAAGCCACGCCCACAGAATCGGTAGTAAAAAATTTGAATCCCACCACTGCTCACAGGGTTGTTGTTGTAGGAAAAAAACAGCAGGGGGGAGTTTTAGGTATGTTTGCCACCTTTGAGTTATTTATAAAAATAAAAAAAGTAGAATTAAAAGGGTTAAAAGAAAATGACTGGCCCAAGATCCCCCAGCTGGCTTTGTTCCTAAAACAGGACTATAACTCATAGTATCCCAGTTTCTAGTCTGCTGCCTTAACCACTATTCCAAAGTGGCTCTTTAACTATTGTTAGGTTTTAAAATAAAGTGAAACATTTAATCACCAATGTACAAATTCTGTAGCTTAATAACATTTTGGGATGTATAGTAAATGTGCTTACCCAACAGAGGAAAATTACTGCTTCATTTTATTTGTAATTGGTTGCAATAAAGTTTAAACACAGAATTCCCATCCCCATCTCCAGCTTAAAGGATAGGTAAGGTTTTTTTAAAAAGCAATTCCTTAGGCTCAACTTTTAAAGGCAGACATTTTGAAAAAAAATGTGCAGTTTTTAAAGCCGCTTCCTTGGCTGTCATGCAAGAAGCCCTTTTACAAATGTGGACAGAGATGCCACCGGTCCCACATCAAAGCAAGGCTGTTTGTAACAACTGTCTCAAGAGTTCTCCCTGGCTTAATGAGCTGGTAGCTGCCTGTGCTGGAAAGACAGGCAATCATATGTGTCTTTATCTGTTCATTAATCTTCACTATTCTCAAGCTGCTCTTCTCTGGCAATTCTTTACGTTTGTGCCGCATGGTCTCTCCCACAACTGACACACATTGTGATAAATATAATACAGGAGTTCCAGGGCTCGGCTGTATCCTCATTAAAGACTAATAATGAATCTAAAATCTAAACCACATACCCTGAGAGGAGATTTGAACATAATAGGGCAGTTTTGTCTTTCCCCTGTGTCACTTGAGAATTCAGTACCTTCCGAAACCTGATCTGCAGAGATGTATTCACTTTGACAAGGTATTTGTCACAGAGAGCTTGTATTAACAAAGCTAAGGCACATTCATTTAGGTACAGTTTCTATTTGGCCTTCTTTTGAGTTATGATAAGAAGCTTGGTTAAACTACACATTTGCTCCAGAGCAGTGGTGGGTTGCAGGTGGTACGCCCCGGTACAGTTGTACCAGAGCCTGCCCAGAGCACCGGGTACCGTTCTGGTATGGTGCTCCAGAGGGCCCATTCGCCCGCATGAGCTCCTTACATGTGTTTGAAGCCTTTGGCGCTTCGGCGCATGTGCATGATGCGTACAGCACCTGTGCGATGCTCCACCGAGCAGCTGAAGCGTCGTGGAGGCTTGTGGAAGTGTCACAGACAGGTACGATGCATGTGTACACCGTGAGTGTGTGCACATGCACCGTGCACATCCATGTGGGTGACGCTGGGCGCGTTCCAACCATACTGGTTGGAATGGGATCCAAAACCTACCATTGCTCCAGAGCCTATGAAGAACTCCATTTTAAATCTTAGCAAATATTGGCAAAACTTAGTGCACATGGCTGATCTATGGTTCAAAAGGGAACTTTGATTACTTTTATTAAGCACAATTTCCTTATCTGAGTGTATAATGTTGGTTATACACTTCATATCATTATGAAAACATTGTCTTGGTGGTCCAAGGCCAGAGTTTATTGCATTTCCCTATCTAGTGCCCAAATACATTGAACTGTAATATCTAACATCTATGACCATAGATGGTGGAGAATGCTACAGTCCATTGTATCTGGAGGGCAACTGTTTGAAAAAAATTAAACTTGGCTGATCTTAAAAACCTAGGCAGAATCATACCTGGTTACTATTTGGATGGGAGATGATCAGGAAACACCATGTTGTAGAGTAGATGTAAGTAAATGATTTATCCAAGTCAGACCTTTTAAGTTGTTCTAATTTCTGGTGTACTCTGTAGGGTGATATTCATGTACACGGATATCATTTTGTTTGAAGGCTGTGTTAAATATGAAACAATAATTAGATTGATATAAACTGGGAAGTCATTCTCCTGCTTAATTTCAATTTCCTAGGCCAGTTTTTAGTTGAACTAGTTTTTCCTCCTCCCTTTTTCCAACTTTGAATTCCAGTCTTCATACACGTCACACTGTCAACCTCTTCTTCTGGCTCAGTGGTTGGAGTATAAACTTGGATAATCATTATGTTGATGTTTTCAACAAATTCTAATTGAACTTATTCCGTCATTGATTACATTGTACAAAAGCATTGTCCTTTCTCCATCCTTCCCATGAAAACACTGCTATTTCTTTTTTTCATGTCTTAAATGGTAAACAGTATGATCTTCTGAAAGTCTCCATCTCTAGTCTGTTTCAATTCACTAATGACCATGTCAAAGATGTCAATGTACAGTTGCTTCATTTTAGTGTTATGCTTTCCCATATTCATGCTTCTTGCATTCCATGTTCCAACTATAATCCTATTTTGGCAGTTTTAGATTTTCTTTCATGCATAGGAAGGAATCAACCAGTTGACTTCCCAAAGGTTTTAATTTAGCCACATCATAAACACCATTAGTACTCTCCAGGGACAGGCAGTCACTGGAGGCAGGGGAGGCGGAGCCTCACCAGTCTCATGAGGAAAAGGAAAGAATTTTTAAAATAATTAAAAAGGCCAAGGTAGTTGCTGCCAGACTCCAAGTCACAGTGACTCTGAGTCTGCTTAATGTTAACTGTAGGGGGAGGCAAGAGAACTATGGGCCTCCTTTGCATAAGGAATTTTTTGCCTTTTAAGAGTTAAGCAAGGGTTAAAAAGCGAAAAATTCCTTATGCAAATGAGGCACATGATTCTCTTGCCTCCTCCTGCAGAGGGCACTTTGTTTAGAGGCTTTTTAAAAACATTTAAGCAGAGTCATCCACGTGGTGACTCTAGCAGCAACTATCCTAGCCTGACTAGCCCTGGCTAGACCAAATCTTGCATTTTTGACACAGCTGGAAGGTATGTGGGTCAGAGGGAGGGGGCAGGGGAGAGGAATTCAAAATTATATGTAATGTAAGTAATTGTAATTTGTTTTTATTGTATGTGTGTGTGCGTGTGGTTTTTTTACCTGCCTCTGCTGGCGCGCAGGCTGGCACATTTTTTTTCATTTTTCGGCCCGCCATAGAGCGAAACATGTCCTGGTTTGTGGCCAGGAGGCATGCTGGCACTTTAAAGTGCATGCCGCTGCCCCACTGTATGGCTGGGGCAGCGGCATGCACTTTAAAGTGCCAGCGTGCCTCCCAGCCACAAACCAGGACATGTTTCGCTCTATGGCGGGCCAAGGCGGCATGCACTTTAAAGTGCATTCCTTCCGGGCCGGCCATTCAGCGGGACATGCTTGATGTGCTCCATCCTGGCAGGCGGAGAGGGCGA